>NC_056744.1:141135261-141427761 GCF_019279795.1 Protopterus annectens | reverse complement strand
ACTGGTTTAGTAATTGGCGTTGCCATAGCAGGCAGATGACAGTAATGATTCCATGTGTGGGAAAGTCCTCATATTTGATTACTTTCAGCACAGCACTGACTTCGGACATTGTACACACTTCTGCGTTTTAGCAGTTTTGTCCAGTTCTTCTTCTGCACAACCTCTTATTCTATCTACTGTTGAGGTTTGTAAGGGCACATTCATGTTATTTATCTCTGCAAATGGAATGAATGTGTTACAGAGAATGTACTTCTGCATGTGTGTATGCATATATACTTATAACGAACTGGCTGACCTCCATGGGGTGGTCCAATTAGAACCAGCTCATCCAACCCTGGCACGATTGGCTGCATAATTTCATACCCATAGTTCCTCCACCCCACCTGTGTTCAGAATACATGCATACCATCTATTGTCCACTTGTTATCGCAGCCATGATACACCTCCACACATTGCCCTCTCCCGAGCATTAGGGGTCCTACATGTATGTTGTCCCAACCCATGTATTCTCAGGCTCTCCCACCATTTAGTCCTTGAACATACCTGCCCTTGCATGTGTAATGGTCAGATGACCAATCATCTTATCAATTTTTGGATAGTCCCACCAGGGACTTCCCTCTGTGTGTAAAGTAGACTTAGCAAATCAACAATGTTACTCCCACTTGTAATATCCTGCCTGTGGTGAGAGTAGCAGTGCTTTGCTCACTCCTGCCCAGCTGGATATTACATACGCTGACAGCGTTATATAATACTGGGGATGCTGTTGATTCCCTTCTCATTCCTTTTGTATGCTTTATTGTTACATTGTTCTTTCTTCATGAATATATATAGATAGACACATATATATATATATATATATATATATATAGATATATATATATATATATAGATATATATATATATATATATATATATATACATTTCCTATGCCGGGAACTGCTTAGACCCGTGCAAGTGCACTCATACTTGCTTTCTGGTACTTATATTTGTTTACTGCTGCTTACTTGTGCTTATACCTGCTTACTAGTACCTTATTCATTATGACAGTGCCACTTTGCTTAAATGATATTTAAGTTAAATATCTCATGCGATACTCTTATGTCAGTTTTATGGCAAAATGACATTCATTCCACATGGAAAATGATATGTGCTATTGTTGGGCTCGAACCATGAATGCCTGTTTGTTAGGCAGATGCTTGAAACACTACACTATTGACACTTGATTCCGCATGTTTTTCTCTATTTGAATGAATATGATGTGTAAGCTATGCTCAGCAGAGGGCAGCGACTTGCAGACATGCTGCACTTTGCTTACGCTTTCGATATTGCAGCAATTCGAATGTATAATAGGGACACAGGGACAGGGAATCTAACTGTGAAAGTTCTTGGGACAGGGCTCAACATTCCACTATGTGCTTGTGTGTTTACTACTTCGAGTTTATTTCACTGTTCGTGAATACCTTGTATGCTTAGCATACATTTCGGTATCCACTGACACTGAATTACTGACTTACTATTAGGGGTGGGCTCTACTAGTAGGCATAGTAGGTTTTGCAAGTGTCGGGGCATATTTACGCCTTTGTAGATCACTTGTACACACCCCCTGCACTCGCGTACGTTTCTTGTGCATGTCAAGGTTGCAGTGGCGCGCCCTCATACATATTCATATGGCGCTGCTGTGCCATCTGTAGTGAGGATGCTCGGCACATGGCTAAAACTGTCCTTGCGCCGAGCTTCTTGAATCCCGGGGATTGTGTTCCATCACATGTACCACAACAGTCTCAGACAGTATTAGCCATTAGAATCAGTAGAATCTATATGGCTCCACTAACTAAATAAATTACTATATATATAACTCTGTTGAATTCACTTCCCCTGCCCCGTGATTTCTAACTGTGGTGTTTTTGTAGTAAACTGAGCACACAGTCTGAAATGATTTGGAAATCCTTGCCTTAGTAGAAAAATAGCAGTGGTAGAAATCAGTCTTCATGGATTATTAGCTGAGAAAGCATTTCAAATGAAACCTTGAGATAGTTGAGCTAAATTGAGATGGAGAGGGTTCAAGAATGTTTAGCTTTAAAATCTGTGCCTAACTCTTTTTTCTAATGCATTGTTGACAAAAATAATCAGTGCTCAAAATCAAAGGAAATGGTTACATTTTAATTAGGGAAACAGCTCTGTGAATCAGACCGTGCTATCTCTGTCTCTCTCTTTCCTTTTTTTTTTCTTATGAGTATAGAATTTGGGGAAAAGCCTGCACTCTTAATTATCTAACCACAAACTGTAGCCCTTGTATTTTGCCATCTGTAAGTTGTGTCAGCTGCAGGAAAATGTACCACATAACTGTGAATAACTCATCTGTTACTTTTCTATAATGTGAAATTCCCTCATGCTTGAGGACAACTAAGTTCTTGTAGGGAAATGTTGCACAAAACGTAGAGTGCTGATAAATGTTTGTACTTCATAACATGTCACATTATCCTGGTCTGACTGTCGTCTTCGATATTTTTGGAGCTAGCTTGGCAGGAATGGGACTGATCTGCTGAGCGAAGCTTTCATCTTTTACTGACTTTACAAAACATTTTTGATTTTGTCTCATCATTTTATCCTGTTGTCAGCATAGTTTTGATTTTGTGGTAAATTATTGATGATTACTTTAAGTCGGTTATGTCAAATACTAGAGTTTCATATATCTAAAATGCATGTTGATGAAAAATCTGTTGTTTTAATCACTTTCTAAATGAAATAGGGTAATTTTTAAAATTGTCCCTGATTGAGGGCCTTTGTACCTCTATTATTTTTGGCTTTGTCATTGATTGTTGAGAGAAGAAGCTGAGTCACGCTACTGAGGCTTTTTCATTTTTCCTGTGGGTGGACAGTCAGTAACATCCTTTAAAAGGAAAACTTGTTAATGCATTCCACTACAAAATAACTCAGGAGTAGACCTCCTGCCATAAAGAAGTACTCTCATTCTAGTTGAGTCTCATGGCTTACACTTGACATGGTGTAGTGAACATTACAGCATTCTTGCTGGCAGACAGGAGAAAAGCAATTACGAGTATTAAAAAACACTTTAATCCCCCCACAGTATGAACAACATAGTGTTTAGATCTCCTGTCAAGTTAGAAAGACATGAGTAGACTAGAATAAATGCAACAAAATGGTCTTACAGTGCCTGAGGCCAAACAATTATAACTCAGAGGGTACACGTCTATTTATTGCTTCTGCTGATTGCTTTTAGGAACAGAGGGTGTGCAAGCTAATAATACTATCACTGCCTGCATTTTTTGCATTGCAGGGCTTGTTCTGAAGTGGTAAGTTTACTTTATTATAAGGAGCCCAGTTTAAAAAGCATATCATAGCTGTCCATCCATGGCAGTTATACATGTCCCTAAAGGTACTTTTCTTATTTAGAAAGGAAACTGCCTTCAATAGCCCAGGTCTCAACAGAATAAACAGTGACTTAAGTAGTCACCCAATTCACATAACACAAGGCAATTCCAGTCAGTTGTTTTATGTCAACTAATTGGGTGACTGAAATATCACTGGATCGTTGTCTCTGAAGTTACCAGTCCAGAGCCAATTTCTTTTACTTTCGTTTACTGAATAACCACAATTTTTGTGGCTAATGTTTTTCACCCTGTAGAGATTTTCAATTTCTTTCATTGGTTCTGTGACCATGAAGATAGTATATTCAAATGAAATTTGTCATTGCTTTGTGATATTTTCTTTTATCTCTTGGTAAACAAGTTGACTTTTAATTTGTCATACATCAACTTATGATCCAAGCAATCAAGATTTGATTAGCAGCTCAGGTGATTGAAAGAGCAGCAGGGATGGAAGGAATGGGCATACCTGCCTTGGGGTTTGGGGGGTTGTGGGTGTCTCTATGTGATGATCCTTGGTGGAGGACAAGGATGTTGCTAGAGGAAGCATGATCTGTCAGGTGGGCAATGGGCCTGGCTGAGCTATTGTAGAAAAGGTGTGGCATGCTACTCACTCACACTGCACACTCAGCCTCGAGTGAACCATGTTACCAAAAGGGAGGGAGAAATAACAGGTAAGTCATACATTAAATCCCCCTGGACAGATGCAAAGACATGCTGAGCCTCCCCAGTTGCCTATGATCCATGACCAGCTCCAGCAATACTAGAATAAGCCTTGGTGGCTAAGGATCTAGCTGGTAGACCCAAAATGGACAGGCACTGGTGTGTGGGCTGGTACCAACGAAGGATAGGAGGGACAAAAAAATCTTTTTGTAATGGATCCATATATTCTTCTTTGGGGGCTCAAAGGTCATTGGATATAAGACAGTATTATGATTTTCAGAAGTGTTGCGGATGGAAAAGAAAGCAAGTAGGCCATGGGCTAATCTCTTACAAGCTAATTCAAATAGGCTGGGAAGGAACCAGAAAAAAAAATACTGACCACCCTCAATAGAAGAAGGAAAACTTCCATCTGCGAGTAAGAGTTAAACATGAATTGTTTATAAATTCTCTGTTGTCTCCATGGCTATGCAGAATAAGACCAAAAGCTGAACTGCTCTTCACATAAAAGTGAGTCAAAGCCACTAATTTAGGAGATGAGCAGAGGTTGGCAGCATCACTTTGGGGCATAAGTATAAACTCCATTCCCTTATGAAGTTGTAGAACTGTTGTTAAGTTGTCGATGCAAAATGAACAAGAAAGTCTTAAAATGTTAGGATGCACTGAGAGACATCTGCAGCAGAAGCAGCAATAGACACTTTTATAGAAAGCTCATTATTTGTAGAATGCAGAATATATTACCACTGACATTTTTTATGACAGAAATGGGAACATGGAACATGAATATGGCAATTCTTCAGATTCTTTTAAGGTATTTTTCATCTATATGTAATAAAACCAGCATGAAGATACTAAACTGTAATTTGACAATCATAACTACAGAGTGATGTTCATTATTAACAAGAAATCTTTACTTAAATTGAAAATTATAGTACTATGAAAAATAATTTTCAATTTTACGTTTGATATAATTGTACATTTACAATTTTACTTCATGCAATTACAATTTATAGATAGAAGATGAATGCATGCAAAAATGCAGATACAAAAACTATAAATGCATTGCTATCAAAAATCTAGGGAAAGCCTTAACTTCTTAAATTGAATACTTTAGAAACCGCTTTTCAATTGCTTCATAATTCAGTGAGTGTCCCTATAGAATCTTAATGCATGCATGCCAATGTGACCTCAGAGACTAGCAACTTTGCTACAAATTAAAAATGATATTAAATGAAAGCTGCTATGTTGTTTCCTGCTAAAACAGTACTCCTGTTTTTGTAGTGTCATATGCAGAGTCATTATTAACAGAAAAAAAAAGAATTAACTGGGTGATTAGAAAATACCAACAAATTATTAGACTGAAATCCTGCATAGTTATTTATATCTGACTATTAAATCTACATATGAATTTCTGTTATGCCAGTCTCCTATATTTGGACTGGATTACAAGACAATGCATTGAAGAATGTTTAATTTTTGTGTATCTTTGTATAAATGTAAACCAGAGGTGCATCTACAATACAGAGATATGATATTCAGATGCATGCTACACTCTTCATAGGTCGAGTATGTTAAACATTGTACAATGTTCTTGCTCCAGTGATATGTTACTCCACATTGTGCAGGCAACTGGCATGCAGTGCATATCGGTTGAGCAGTACAACATAAATAAAACTGTTAAAACATTTAACAGCAAGCTGTACTTTGAATCAGTACTGACTAGTAAAAGTATGTTACCTGTCATTTGCAGAATGAGACCTTGAGGTCTAATGATCACATCCTTACCATCAGTGTTACATGGCCAGTGTGGACATGCATACACACATGCTCTCCTTTCGGCTTATCCTGGTTAAGGGTTGTCACAGCAGAACAATGGTCCACAGAACGATTGGCAGTGGAGTTTTACAGTGTCAAGTTGCCAGTCCAGCGCCCAGCCTTCTATAGAAGGCACACACATGCACACACTCACACCTAGAGCCAATTTAAAGTGTCCAATCCACCTACAGCATGTCTTTGGGATGTGGGAGGAAACCAGAGCACCCAGAGGAAACCTAAGCAATCACAGTGAGGACGTGCAGATGCTGCACAGAAGGCACCCCAACCAGGAATCAAACCAGAGAACCTCTTGCTTTGAGGTGGCAATGCTAGCCACTGCACCACCGTGGCTGCCCACATACACACCAGCCAAATATATACTTTTTATGCATACCCATACCTACACACACACACACACACACACACACACCCACACACACACACACACACACACATACATACATATATATATATAGCTTAGTTTATTACTAAGCTGTTGATGTAGTGGACCATTTGTAGGCTAGGCACATGATCCCACATTGAATTTACCATGAATTGCATTAATACCAGACCCCCAGCAGGATGAATTACCTTACACTCATTAACATCCCCTTCCCAAAAGGGATTGAGGGTCTCTCTTTTTCTGTAGAGAGAAAGAGAGAGAGAGAGATAGTTACATTTTGGTATATAAATGTATGTATGATTATATGTCTACTCAGTGAAGGAGACATACATCAAAGTCAGTTCTCTTCTATATCTGCATCTAGTGGAGGATTAATACAGTTGAGTCCACTAGTCATAAAATAGTAGTTTATTACATACAAGTACAAAAAAGGCCAGTTCTTCCAAACAAAACAAAGTCTTATTGTTTAATAACACACAATTGAGCCAAACAGTGTAAAGTCCACTAGTAATCCTGAAAACAAACACTGCCACGGCTGGAAATCACTTCTTCAAAGTTTTTATTCACAATTACAAACGATTGAGCGCTTTCTTCCCTCCATTAAGGGATTTCATCAGAATCTTATTGTTTAACTGAAAAGTATGGCTAGTACCTTTACTGCAGTTTTATAACTGCTGAGAAACATGCAGTGTTGGTAATTCTCTCTCACCCCCTCCCTTCTCTCTGTTTATTTGTATGCATGTAGGAAGAACAACTTTCAGCTTCTTATTCAATGCAGTTGATTTTCTCACTCACAGTCACTGTTTTGGGCTTGCAGTCCCTTTCCACAAACGGCAAATGCTCTCTAACTTGATTTTCCTTGGCTCTCTTTATATTATATTCTACAACTTTTTAAAGATACCTGTTTTTACTAATGCAACCAAGTATACAACTGGTCTTAAAGTAAAGCTCCAACTTAGAAACACACAATGCATTTAAAGAAACAAAAACACAGACAGCATGCAAAGATGAATATTTTAGCATCAAAACAGATCACTGTTTAATAAGTACTTCCGTCACACTAACATTTAGAGTTAGAACAGAAAGGTTTCTACTGTGTGTTCTTTTGGGTTTTATGTTTGTGTTGCTCTGGAGTTTCATGATGGCAGGCACTGGTAATAAAGGTAGCAGTAACATTGTTGAAGACAGATCTATACCTGTGTTGCAGGCTACCAACCAAGCTGTGTTAGATGTTCAGTGGCATATTACAGGCTTCCAGAGGGTCTCTGACACAGACGGTATATGCCTTGTAATTTTTCTAGATTTTTATAGAAGGAAACCCCAGCTGATAATATGGACAACACATTAACTTCCATTCAGTTGGAGCAACAGAGTCTGATTAGTATAGAGATGAATGCTGTGTCCAAAGACAGTAACCACAATAGACATTCTCAGGGTCAAGTTTGGATGCAGTTTTCAGGATTCCCCACTAATCTGTTTTCTACCTTTCTGACCGACAATGTTCCATCTACAAGCAAGAGTAATGAACTACGTTCTACTATGGAGCTTATTAAACTGTTCAAGAAAAAAAAGAAAGTAAAAATCATTGGTTTATGATCATTTGTATCTTAGTCACTGTGTTAGCCTACACATAGTACCTAAAGATTTGAGAGTTTTTAAATAACCTTAATGTATCCCAGTGGATAATAAAGTGGTACACTTACTTTTTTACAAATCGGTATTGAGCTTATGAAGACTTTAATTAAACATAATGACATTCAGATGTCATTATTGAATAAAGACATCAAGTAGTCTAGTGTTTTTGGGGCACTTAAAACTGACTACAATGCAGTTTTTCCTGTCATTGACAGTGATATTAAAATATTGTGTATTTTCTATTTCCCATCCAGTTATCCAGATCCAGATGATTAAGTTACTTATCAATTAAATTGATTTTATTATTAGCTTATTTTTAGACAGAGGTTATAAAAAGAAGTCTTTGTATAATATTGCCAAAGAAGTTGTAGCTGGGAGACAACCTCATTTCTCCCCATTTAAAAGAGGAGCTCACTCAAAAATCTAGAAGTTTAAATAAAAACAAACTGTTGTGTTTTCTGGTAGACATGACTATTGATGCAGACTTCATCATTCATATTATTAAAGATAATTGGAAAACTGTTCATGGAAACCTTTAGTAGAGAAATAGTCGGCAGGTGTTTCCTTCAAAGAGTGCTTCAAAATGAATTTGGAGGTGCATACCAATACTATCATCAATGAAATAGTGGGAACTTTCCCCTGTGATATCTGTAAAATATATTGTTACATTTATAAAGGTAAATTACATTTTACCTCACTTTAATAAGACTGTATATGCAAAAAGGAGATCTACATGTTATGCTATGCGATTAGTTTCTGTTGCTTCATTTTACACTTGTCAAGAATTTTTATGCAGGTATGACCACTAGAACTTTAAGGAAACAAATTCCAGACCACATTTATGACATTAAAGTTAAAAACATAAATAATGTTCTTAGTAAAGACTGATTGAAATATAAAGAACACAGAAACAATATTTTTTATTTTGGAGACAGTTGACTTAGATCGCAGGGAAGACAATTTTAAAAACAAGGTAGAACGAAGGGAGACATTTTGGCAGTTTAGATTTCAAGCAGTTAAAACTCTTTGAGCAGTGTTATTAGTATTAAGTGTTATTCTGAAATCTAAAAGGTGTAAAATTGATTTACTTAATGCATAGCATTTCAGATTATACGTTTTAGGTTAACATTTGTTGTTTATTATTTATTAGTTGTTAGTAATTTAATTATTCAGTATAATTGATGTATTTAGTTTTTGTGATAGGTACTTTTTCTGTCAGCTGATTAGATCACATATTGTGTTAAGGTACTTTATATGGAGTTTCTTTGTCTTATAATTAATTCTGAAGAAGTCCATTTTAATATGGCAAAAGTACATATTAAACAGTGATCAGTTTTGGTGCTACACAATATTCATCTTTGTGTGTTATCTGTGCTTGTTTTGCTTTGAAATTGTTTGAGTTAGCACAGAAAATGTTCTAGCTGTGTGTTTTTTTTGGGCTTAAACTTGAGGCATAGTGTGGTAGATAGTTCTCCAGGGCAGTTGAGGGATCTTCACAGGGGGAAAGGACAAATGTGATGAGCTGAGAAGAACAAAGTTTTAGACAGTCAAGCAGAGAGTCCTCCCCCACACTAATAGAAGAAGAGTGACTAATTAGCCCATTTGTTACCCCTATGGTAAGAGACAGATATTAGGGAGTGGTCTGGTGGAATGCTCTATCCTCCCACAAGGAATCCCTGTCCACTTTGCAGCAGCTCTACAAGCCTTACAGCAACTGCCTCTACATGCTATCTGAGCAATATGCATATGCTCCATGGGTGCAAAACCCAGTACTCCAATTAGATGTCACCCAAGTGGTGAGCCAGAGCCACCTCATTCCCTCCTAGAATGGGCCAGTTGGCACAGGCCACTCACTCCTATCCTTCCCTGCCAACTCCTAAAAGAGTCTGAGCCAATAGTCAAGCTCATGTCACCTGCAACTTTCTCTCTCTTTCTCTCTGTATATGCAATGGAACTAGCTAGGTAACTTCACTTCTTTTTAGATGTCTGTTAGTTAAGGATCAGTAAAGAAAGTCATATAAGCAAATGGAATGTATTTCTGACAAAAATGTCCCTAGGAACTAGAAATTTGCTCTGCTTGGACTTGGAAAGTAGTTGAAAACAGAGTGAGAGGAACATGGTACAGGTACGCTGGGAAGTTGATTAAAGTGTTTAATTGTAGCAGAGTGGAAAAGGGATCTTCGTAAGACTGAAAGTATGCTAATGACGATCAGTTTCAAAACAAATAGGAGGATTTTAGCAGTACAAATAGCACACAGAAAGTGAGTTTCAGAAAAGGTTAAGGTTTGCTACAGATACAAGACTGAAGAGATATTCAGAAACACAGCAATCAGGTTAGACATGGTCTGATTAATGGTCACCTGTGCCAGGATCAGAGACCTGCATATGTGCTTATTGATGCGAAAGGTAGCACCCATGTCTGTGTCAGTGTAAACCATAAAGAGATATGACTCAATGTCTTACAGGAAAGAAATGTGCCAGTACTCACCTGGGCCATCCCCAACACTCAGGCAGTCAAACCTAGTGATGCATGTTGTCTTTGTTGCAGCATTGCTGTCCCATGATATAAATGCAGATGCATATGTCTGAATAAACCATGCAGAGCTGTTAGGCAATGTTCTATGAGAATGACAAAGATCACTACTTTCCTGGTGCATCCTCTACTGACACTTGGGCAGTCATCAACAGCCCAACTCCCACATTCAATCCACCATCAATTCTGAGGGTTCTGTCAATGTCACCACTGAGGAATAACAGGAATTCGTCAGTGTCTGTGAGATGCCAATGTGTTGGGGAGTCATCCCCATTGGTCAACCTATCCCTAGCTATTTCCTGATATTTGGTCTTGACATGCAAGACCATATCAGTGATCCTGCAACTCACTTGTGTTGCCCACTGCAATTATGTTCTTTACTAACTCCTACCATTCCAGGTCATAAAAGGCCTTGTCTGCATTACCTTTGTCAAGCATATGTCAGCTGTATGCATTTAGGGCCTGCAGTAAGACCTCTGTCACCTGAATGGCCATTGCCATTTTTTCAGTCATATAATATGTCAGGTACATATGTGGGTACACATGTGGATCAATATGGGCATGCATGGCAGTCCATGTCAACCAACATGCCCTTGCCTCTTCACTGACCCTATCACCCTATGGTGTCCACAGTCTTATGCTCAACTATAAGTTAACAGTTCTGACACACAACCATAATTTAGCATGTGTGGATGTATGCACCACATGTGCTATTCTTTGAGTCTATGCCAATATCACAGTATCTGCCCAGTGACTGGAGGTTAAGCATCCCTTGTTACATTTCATGCTGCATTGTAAATATGCAGCAGTATGTAGACACTCTCATGGCAGGATTATGACTGAGCATCCCTTACATCTCTGTTCCCTTGCTGGTTGACTCCCATGAAACTGCAGCCTGTCCCGCCTGCTCCCTGTGCAATGGCTGGATGAACAACCCCATCACAGTACTGAAATGTCCTGCCTATTCCCTGTGCCCTGCCAATCTGAGCCTGCCCATGGGTTGTTCCCCTGTTATGGCCAAAGCAATATTACCAGACACAAACACATGCACACACACACACACACACACACACACACACACACACACACACACACACACACACACACAGACACACACACACACACACACACACACACACACACACATATACACACACACATACATTGCGCTACAGTGTGACAACGCCTGTGGCTGTCATGCCCCTACAGCAGTTCATAGGTTTATAGGTTCATAGGTGTGTACTAGGCTAATGGCCCTGGAGCCTTTAAAAGCCTAGCCCAAAAAAATTGTCTAGGCACCGTGCCACCTGATGTTAGTTCACAGTGCTCCTATCCAGTAGGGCAACTGGAGTGATCCCTGGGGTGAACTTTCTGTTACCCATCTACTCATCAAGATTTCTCTTGAAGAGGGCCAGCAAGCAACTCTGCTTGACACGAATGGGAAGTTTATTCCAGAGTATGAGCAGTCTTTGGGAAATGAACCTGTACCTCCAGCATGTTCTGTTAATTGTGGTAATGAGGTTGTGATCTCTGGAGCGTGTGGCACAGGGGGATTAGGATTTCTTTAGGTGTAGCATTTCAAGTAGGGCTGGCTCATACATGGCTTTGTAAGTCAAACAGAGATCACCGCTACGTATATAATAAAAGACTGAGAACAGCTGAAGTTTCTTGAGTCTGTTCATGTAGGACATGTGTTTAAGGCCTAGGATCTTTTTTGTGAGATACTTTTGTGGCCTCTCCAGCTGTTGTAGGTGTCTGGTCTGGCACTTGTCAAACAGGGCGTTATATTCGATGATTTGTCTAATGAGTTACTGCATTTTCAGAGTCCATAACCAGTTATCCTGTCTACAGTCAGTTTTCCTAAGTGGCAGTATACTCTCATATCCACTTTCTTCATATAATCTGTATTTCTCATTGTAACATGATCTCCCACTAAATGGCAATTTTTATCATGCTAAAATGGGGTTCCTAGTGCAGCTGTTATGCTAATAAGTTGACTTAGTCCATTCATCTCTGAACCTCACCAATAAGACAATATGTTATCACCTCTATTATGTGCCCCAGCATGGACTTTGCAGCATATATGGTGTGCATACATGGGGTCATGGCCACTCTAACTACAGTTTGCATTTACTATAATAATCAGTCTATCCACATGTCTGTCATGCCCATGCAAAGACATGTAGGTCATGCAGGGTGTGAAGTCCTGTGGAGCATGACCATGTGACTGTCTTCCTTCTCATCTCTGCCTCATGCTATCACAAATGGGCATTGAGCTACAGTGCCCATTAAGGCACATTGCTTTAACCTCTGCAACATGCAGCCATGTGTCCTGGCTACTGTGTACCATATGAGGGGATTTGGCCTCAGTAGGACCAGACTGTGGCAGGGATCACATATGGTATGGCAGGGGATGCAAAATCTTTTTTACACCTCCTACACACACAGCATAGGGAGTACCTGGTGGAGGATTATGAAAGTCTCCTACATAAGGTAGATGCCTGATACACACTTTCAAGGGTGGTGAATACTGCCTAAGGCATCACCCACAGTGGCAAACAGTGGCAACATAAGTGGCAGCACTCAGACCTTCTCTGCCATTGACAAGATGAGGTTGTAGAATGAGAGGGAGAGAGATAATATTGAAGTAAACTGTTTGTTTTTGCACTGTCACTGTACAGTAGGCCTGGCACCTATAGATGTATATACCTTATGCTGTCATAGATATACTGTGCTCATTACAGTTTGTTTTCATTTGCCTAGCAGCTGAGAAGACTGTGGAAGACTGAATTACCTACCTGAGAGGGCAGGCTGGACTATTCAGGCAGCAGGTAAGTGAATTATATTGCTGCCACTACTGAACTTTACCTGTATACTATAGCAATGACCAGTTGTATTTTTTCCATTTTATATTTTAAGCATTACTTAGCTGTTCATAAGTTTTATGGATTTTCCCCTTCATTTACTAAGTTCCTATACTGAACTGTGTCATTTATACTAACATCTGTGTACCTGTATGATCAGGTGTTGCATAATAGTGGATTCTATTGTCATTGTTTTACATTGAGCATAATTATTGTTCAACAGACAGATGCACCAGTAATAAATAACAATATCCAAAATGGATATACTTAATTTATAGAAACCATTTTTTTTTTATAAAATAACAAGTAATATGTATAAGCTTTCACATTTACACAGAATGCTTTAACTGATTTGAAATCCTTATACAAGGAACCTATATTGTTTAAATACACATCAGTTGATGTTACCAATCACAGCATGCTTGTTATAGGTTCATAGGTTCATAGGTCATACTAGGCTATCTGCCCTAGGGCATTTATAAGCCTAGCCAGTGTATATTTGGCTTTCGCCATCCATTTTAAATTAATTTTGCTATGCCCTTTTTCAAGGTTAGTATACTGTGTCTTTGTCTAACAGTGACACAGAAGTGATACCCGGGGTAAACCTATGATCTCAAATCCACTCATCAAGATTCCTCTTGAAGAGAGTCAATGAGGGACTCTGCCTAACCTGGACTGGGATTTTTTTCCAGAGGGAAGGGAGCCTCTGGGTTATGAATCTGTCCCTCCAGCATGTCCTATTTATTTCAGCGCTGAGGTTCAAGTCTCTTGAGCATGTAGCTTGATGGGATTTGGATTTTTTGAGGTGCAGCATGTCCCTTAATTCCGGGTTGGACGTGGCTTTATACGTCAGGCACAGGTAACCTCTGAGCAGGCGGTATGCCACTGAGTAGAGCTGGAGTTTCTTTAACCGGGCAGCATATGGCATCTGTTTGAGCCCTTTGATCAGCTTGGTGGGGTACTTTTGGGGTCTTTCCAGTTGCTGCAGGTGTTTGGTAAGGTACATCCCAAAAGGGGCATTGTACTCAATTATGGGCCTGATGAGGGATGAGTAAAGAGGCACGATGACCTCCCCTAATCTAGATGTTAATCCCTTCATGATTAGGTGGGCTATATGAAATGTTTTTCTAACCACTTTGGCCATGTGGTTGTCAAATGAGAGATTGCTATCAACTTGGGTCCCCAGGTCCCTAATTACTTCTTCTGTACTTAATGGATGAAAACCTATGTGGTAATTTGTGGGCACTTTGTTTTTGCCAAAGGGGATGACTATACACTTTTTGGTGTTTAGCTTGAGGTCATGGCTCTGGCACCAGTTGTCTGTTTCTATGAGGCCCTTTTGGAGGATGCTTGTGTCAGCTGCAAAGTCGATTATGGTGCCCAGTTTGCAGTCATCTGTGAACTTGGTCAGCCACAGTCCTTCTGTGTTGGCCTGTACCTCTGAGAAATATATACCGAACAAGAGAGGTCCCAGGACTGAGCCTCATGGGACGCCACTTGTAACGGGTTTGGAGTCTGACATGGCTCCAGCAATTCTAACCATGTGGGTTCTGTCCTTGAGCCAGTTTGCAACCCATCTAGTGACATAGGGGTTTATATTTAAGCTGGTGAGCTTATCTATAATGCCCGAGTAGGGTATTGTATCGAAGGCTTTTGCGAGGTCCAGGTAGGCTGTGTGGACCACCTTCCCTTCGTCAATGGCCTTGGTGACTGTTTCAAAGAAGTCGACCAGGTTTAGGATCTGCCCTTAACAAAGCTGAACTGGGTAGGATCCAGTGTCTGTAGGTCCCCAATATCTTTATTTATGAGGTCCATGATGATCCTTTCCATAGCTTTGCGGAACAAGCTAGTCAGGCTTATGGGGCGATAGTTTCCAGGGTCCATTGAGGCACCACCTTTGTGGAGAGGGACCACTGTTGCTGTACGCCACTCTTTGGTTACATATCCTGTAGTAAGGCTGAGATTGAACATTAGTTTTATGTTTGGGTTTAGCTCTTCTTGGAGTTCATGTAGGACGCAGCCTGGGACACCATCTGGTCCCATTGATGCTGTGTTTTTTGCTTTGGAGAGGGCGGCTCTTACCTGAGCATCTGAGATGTCAGGGGGGCAGCACTCTGCTGGGATAGATATTTGCCCTTTTGGTGGGGGAGGGGAGTTTGCGCTGAACCTGTCAGCTAGGATGTTGGCAATGTCTGTGTGTTCAGTGTATTTTTTGTCATTTTGGACTAATTCTGAGCATATCTGGGAATTCCCACCCAGGTTCCTAACATAACTAAAGAAAGCCTTGTGATTATCCTTAGTGTTCTGTGCAATTTTTCTCTTGAAGCTGGCCTTAGACGATTTTATGAGTGCCCTTAGTTTTTTTGCTAATACTGATCAGAGTTGCCTTCCCTTTTTGGGATTTTGCTCTATCATGTAGTAGCTTCCTCCTTCTATTGTATAGTTTGTTTATGGCTGGGGTCCACCAGACAGGACGTCTGCCTTTGGAGGATTGTGTCTTGGTTTTATTTGGGATTGCATGATCCATGCATTCCTGAAGGTGTTCATAGAATGCATTTATAAAGGATTCTGTGGTCTGGGCCGTATTTTCCACAGGCCCGGGGGCTTTGAAGGATTCCACCTCGGTTTTGAGGAGTGTGAAATTTGCTTTAGAGAAGTTTTTCACTGTGGTTTTCTGGGCAGGGGGTGGGGTCGGGATGTGAATATCCAGTGAGATCAGTTTATGGTCTGATCTTACCAGTGAGGGATACACTTCTGGTCTGGAGCATAGAGTCCCCATGTTGGTGATGATCAGGTCCAGTATGTTTTCCCCTCTTGTGGGAGTGATAACAAGTTGTTCCATAGCATTTGAGTTTATGAATTCTAGGAACCTTTGGGCTAGGGTGTTGGAGCTAGAGTAATGCTCCCAGTCTATGTTTGGGTAGTTGAAGTCGCCCAATATAATGGTGTTTGGAGAGACCTTCATATTTTCCAGTGTTCTCAGGAAGGCCGAGTGGGGTTCCTGGGTTTGGGATGGTGGTCTGTAGCAGGCTATAAACTGGAAGGCAGTTTTACCCACTGTTAGTTGCACATGGATAGTCTCTGATTCTTCGTGCTTTGCCACCAACCTGGAGGTGTGGGTATCTTTGATGAATATCGATACTCCCCTCCTTTTGTGGTTCAGTCCAAGTTTTGGGGCCAAAAGCATGGTATGAGGTATAACCTGGTAGTGCTGGGGTGCTCTCGGGAGCCCTGAACCAGGTTTCTGTTACTGCACAGATAACGTTGTTCTCCATGCTAAGGAGAGTTTTGAGTGCGTGCATCTTGAGGTTTAGACTTCTGGCGTTGAGTAGCATTACTCTTAGTTTCTTATCCCTTGTGATACCTATGGAGGTGGGTTTGTCTTTTGAGCCTTGCCTAAAAAAGGCAGTATGGGGGTAGCAAGAGCCTTTGCCAATATCCAAAAGCCCAGGGGTGACAGGTGCAAGCCATCCCTAGCGAAGCATCATGGCTTGTCGAGCATATCATCCCAGGCTGACAGGCATTGGATCCCCTTTGAATGACACCAGTACTTAAGCCATTTGTTGAAATTGATCATCTTGTCTTCATATTGTGGCATCATTCTTGGTGAGGGTAAGATGCTACTCAAGGTTAGGGTCATACCGGCCTGGGCTACATGCTCAGAGAGCTCTTCTATGTCTCTTTTCATGTAGTCCAGGGAGGTACGTCTCAGGTCATTCACACCAGCATGGACAATGACTGAGTCATATTTGTACTTGCCTTGGAGTGACCTGAGTGCTTGTGTTATGTGGCGGATCCTAGCGCCCAACAGACTGCTCACCGTGACCTTCTCCTTGTTCAGCCTGGTGAGCGGGACGTCAGTGTGCCTGACAATAGAGTCACCTATTACAAGTGTATCAGGTGTGTTGTTTAGCCTTAAGGGCTGTGACTGTTCGGCACACTGGCTTTGTGAGATATGTGTTGCACGTGTTTTGTTTTGGGGTAGCGGTTGCTTGGGTGTCTGCTTTGGAGGTCTCTGCTGCTTAGGCAGATCTTTATTTAGAGCCTCCGAGTATGTTTTTGTGTGATTATGTGTTTGGTTTGCTGTCGTGGTAGGTCTATGTGAGACTTGAATTGTAGTGAGTGTGGTTTCCTTCTCCTCCTGACTGGTTATGCCAGTACTGAGTTGAAAGAGCTTAGCCTCCAGTTTGTCTATATGGTTGCATCTCTCACATGTGTTGGAATTTGTTGGGAGGAGGAGAGGGTTGTCTGTGTACATGAGGCAATTGTAACATTGCCTCAAGATTCCCAGATTCACCAGCTGGACCAGAGAGGAGATTGACAACTGACCTTTGGACATGCTAGAATAATATTGGGAATTCCTTTATAATTGAAAACAAGGGCCAATGGGGAGTGAGGGTGTAGTGCTTTTAAGTTTTAGTGCTGACTTATATAATTGCTTTAGCGAGCAAGTGCCAGGTAACTTAAGTGCAATGTGTTACAGGTAACCTAAATGCAAAAATGACAAACAGTAACTTTCTTTCAAGTGAAACAAGGAAATAAGTACAGTAAGCAATGCAGATATCACTAAGGATCCACAGAAGTGCTGAGAAGCCGCGTTTTAGGTGGAATTAGCATTTCAGGGAAATAACAAGCAAGCAAACAACAAGCATACAAACAAAGCTAGATTCAGCAGTCCTGGATCTAGTCTATGCTACAGTAAACAAGGTGTACCAATTTCAGTAAGAAACAGTTCAAATATGCAGGCACTAGAAACCTTTAACCAGAAATTCCCAGCTCAGAAGGGCAGAGTCCAGCCTCTCCTCCCACAAGAGTGCAGACCACGAACCTTCTTAATGTAAAATAACTGGCCTGAAGCCCAAGTGCATAAACCAGAACTAATGCACTTTAAGAATAACAGACACTGAGCTCTTAATCAGCAGTTCCCAACTTAGAAGGATGAAAGCTACCTGTCCTGCCACCACAGTGCATGCCACAAACCTTCCTAATGTAAAACAACTGGTCTGAGGCCCAAGTGCTTAATCCAAAAGACTTAGAATGATAGCTACACTTTAATCAAGTTACTACCAAGCAGTAATAAATACAATTGAATACTTTAAAGAATGCCAGGATTAATGCTCAAGTTATACAAACAAAGCTAGATTCAGCAGGCCTGGATCTAGTCTATGCTACAGCAAACAAGGTGTACCAATTTTAGTAAGAAGCAGTTCAGATATGCATGCACTATAAGCCTTTAACCAGAAATTCCCAGCTCAGAAGGGCAGAGTCCAGCCTCTCCTCCCAGAAGAGTGCAGATCACGAACCCTCTTAATGTAAAATAACTGGCCTGAAAGCCCAAGTGCTTAAACCAGAATTAATACACTTTTAGAATAACAGACACTGAGCCCTCAATCAGCAGTTCCCAACTTAGAAGGATGTAAGCTACCTGTTCTGCCACTACAGTGCAGACCACAAACTCTCTTAATGTAAAACAACTGGTCTGAAGCCCAAGTGTTTAAACTAAAAGGCTTAGAATGAGTTACACCAAGCAGTAATACATACAATTGAGTACTTTTAAGATGATGCAAAAGCAAAATAAAGCAGGAAGAAACACAAGTACAGTAAAAGCAGATGAATTTTTTTTTCAGAAAAGTAGCAAAAGCAGTAGTAAATACAATTCTCATGCAGTGCAAGCTGGCTTGAATATGTAGCAATATTAGTCCACACACAGTTTAAAAAAATGTAATTAAATTAAAAAGGACAAAAAGCAAGTGCAGAAAGGGTTTATTAGGTAGAATGCGGTAAAGAGATGGGCCTGGGGAAATGTCTTAGATCAAATCTACAGTGGGGCGGGCACTGCAAAAGCCACCAAATTTAAACTACAACCAAGAACTGGGAGGGGGGGGGTGGGGAAAAACAGTTTCAACACAGATGTGAGGAATGTGCAAATTATAAAGCCAAAAATATATACTGTTTTCTATATATTTGCAGAGCAGTAAGACAACAGATATCTAAGCAAACAATTTAGCTCTATAATACAGAATAATGCAGAAAAATATACTCAGTTCTATATATTTGCAGATAGTTCTGTAAGGCTGTCTCTCAAACTAAGGTTCCAGTTTGAATGCAGATTGTTAATTAACAGGACACACAACACTAGCTCAATTATATAGCTGAAGACAAGGCAGGAAATGAGGGTGGGGTGGGGAAAAACAGTTTCAACACAGATGTGAGGAATGTGCAAATTATAAAGCCAAAAAATATATACTGTTCTCTATATATTTGCAGAGCAGTAAGACAACAGATATCTAAGCAAACAATTTAGCTCTATAATACAGAATAATACAGAAAAATATACTCAGCTCTATATATTTGCAGATAGTTCTGTAAGGCTCTCTCTCAAACTAAGGTTCCAGTTTGAATGCAGATTGTCAATTAACAGGACAGACAACACTTGCTCAATTATATAGCTGAAGACAAGGCAGGAAATGAGGGGGGTGGGGAAAAACAGTTTCAACACAGATGTGAGGAATGTGCAAATTATAAAGCCAAAAAATATATATTGTTCTCTATATATTTGCAGAGCAGTAAGACAACAGATATCTAAGCAAACAATTTAGCTCTATAATACAGAATAATACAGAAAAATATACTCAGCTCTATATATTTGCAGATAGTTCTGTAAGGCTGTCTCTCAAACTAAGGTTCCAGATAGAACGCAGATTGTTAATTAACAGGACACACAACACTAGCTCAATTATATAGCTGAAGACAAGGCAGGAAATGGGGGGGGCAGTTTCAACACAGATGTGAGGAATGTGCAAATTATAAAGCCAAAAATATATACTGTTCTCTATATATTTGCAGAGCAGTAAGACAACAGATATCTAAGCAAACAATTTAGCTCTATAATACAGAATAATACAGAAAAATATACTCAGCTCTATATATTTGCAGATAGTTCTGTAAGGCTGTCTCTCAAACTAAGGTTCCAGTTTGAATGCAGATTGTTAATTAACAGGACACACAACACTAGCTCAATTATATAGCTGAAGACAAGGCAGGAAATGAGGGTGGGGTGGGGAAAAACAGTTTCAACACAGATGTGAGGAATGTGCAAATTATAAAGCCAAAAAATATATACTGTTCTCTATATATTTGCAGAGCAGTAAGACAACAGATATCTAAGCAAACAATTTAGCTCTATAATACAGAATAATACAGAAAAATATACTCAGCTCTATATATTTGCAGATAGTTCTGTAAGGCTGTCTCTCAAACTAAGGTTCCAGTTTGAATGCAGATTGTTAATTAACAGGACACACAACACTAGCTCAATTATATAGCTGAAGACAAGGCAGGAAATGAGGGGGTGGGGAAAAACAGTTTCAACACAGATGTGAGGAATGTGCAAATTATAAAGCCAAAAATATATACTGTTCTCTATATATTTGCAGAGCAGTAAGACAACAGATATCTAAGCAAACAATTTAGCTCTATAATACAGAATAATACAGAAAATATACTCAGCTCTATATATTTGCAGATAGTTCTGTAAGGCTGTCTCTCAAACTAAGGTTCCAGTTTGAATGCAGATTGTTAATTAACAGGACACACAACACTAGCTCAATTATATAGCTGAAGACAAGGCAGGAAATGAGGGTGGGGTGGGGAAAAACAGTTTCAACACAGATGTGAGGAATGTGCAAATTATAAAGCCAAAAAATATATACTGTTCTCTATATATTTGCAGAGCAGTAAGACAACAGATATCTAAGCAAACAATTTAGCTCTATAATACAGAATAATACAGAAAAATATACTCAGCTCTATATATTTGCAGATAGTTCTGTAAGGCTGTCTCTCAAACTAAGGTTCCAGTTTGAATGCAGATTGTTAATTAACAGGACACACAACACTAGCTCAATTATATAGCTGAAGACAAGGCAGGAAATGAGGGGGGGGGGAAACAGTTTCAACACAGATGTGAGGAATGTGCAAATTATAAAGCCAAAAATATATACTGTTCTCTATATATTTGCAGAGCAGTAAGACAACAGATATCTAAGCAAACAATTTAGCTCTATAATACAGAATAATACAGAAAAATATACTCAGCTCTATATATTTGCAGATAGTTCTGTAAGGCTGTCTCTCAAACTAAGGTTCCAGTTTGAATGCAGATTGTTAATTAACAGGACACACAACACTAGCTCAATTATATAGCTGAAGACAAGGCAGGAAATGAGGGGGGGACAGTTTCAACACAGATGTGAGGAATGTGCAAATTATAAAGCCAAAAAATATATACTGTTCTCTATATATTTGCAGAGCAGTAAGACAACAGATATCTAAGCAAACAATTTAGCTCTATAATACAGAATAATACAGAAAATATACTCAGCTCTATATATTTGCAGATAGTTCTGTAAGGCTGTCTCTCAAACTAAGGTTCCAGATTGAATGCAGATTGTTAATTAACAGGACACACAACACTAGCTCAATTATATAGCTGAAGACAAGGCAGGAAATGAGGGGGTGGGAAAAACAGTTTCAACACAGATGTGAGGAATGTGCAAATTATAAAGCCAAAAAATATATACTGTTCTCTATATATTTGCAGAGCAGTAAGACAACAGATATCTAAGCAAACAATTTAGCTCTATAATACAGAATAATACAGAAAAATATACTCAGCTCTATATATTTGCAGATAGTTCTGTAAGGCTGTCTCTCAAACTAAGGTTCCAGTTTGAATGCAGATTGTTAATTAACAGGACACACAACACTAGCTCAATTATATAGCTGAAGACAAGGCAGGAAATGAGGGGGTGGGGAAAAACAGTTTCAACACAGATGTGAGGAATGTGCAAATTATAAAGCCAAAAAAATATACTGTTCTCTATATATTTGCAGAGCAGTAAGACAACAGATATCTAAGCAAACAATTTAGCTCTATAATACAGAATAATACAGAAAAATATACTCAGCTCTATATATTTGCAGATAGTTCTGTAAGGCTGTATCTCAAACTAAGGTTCCAGTTTGAATGCAGATTGTTATTTAACAGGACACACAACACTAGCTCAATTATATCAGCTGAAGACAAGGCAGGAAATGAGTGGGGTGGGAAAAAACAGTTTCAACACAGATGTGCAGAATGTGCAAATTATAAAGCTAAAAAATATATACTGTTCTCTATATATTTGCAGAGCAGTAAGACAACAGATATCTAAGCAAACAATTTATCTCTATAATACAGGATAATACAGAAAAATATACTCAGCTCTATATATTTGCAGATAGTTCTGTAAGGCTGTCTCTAAAACTAAGGTAACAGTTTGAATGCAGATTGTTAATTCTTGTGATGTTAGCAGACAAATCACAGCACATGTATGCATTTGCAAAATACAAATAATCAATTACTAAATAAGTCCATTGAACACAACTATCTTCTATTAAATGGAGTTGAAGTTATACTAAAAATGTATTTAATTTGTTTTATGACCTGCTTCCAGGTCTTACATTTATTCATCTTCAGTTTCAAGACACTTTCCTCAGGATTCAATAAAGCTTACACAGAATGTAAGAATAGTGCAGTCGCTCCTGCATGGAATATGGCTACTGAGCGATCCACTAAACAAGCCTGGGGACGTGCACGAGCCTGGCAGTAGTGTTCCCGTACAGACACAACTGAATAATGCTAATTACCTCATTTGATGGTGAAAACCATGCAAATGAGGTGAATTTGTGACTCTGTAAAGAGACAGGCATCTGTGTGGGAATAGTGTGAGGTGCAAAAATGTATTCAGCTAGTAACCGAGTACATTTCTGCAAAATACAAAATGAAGCCATGATAGCTCAAAGTAAAGCATATATTAGAATCCTTAGGTATGTCAATGGGCAAAAATATGGCCAGTGGCATTGAAAAGTGTTTCAAAATTATAAAATTCAAAGATTTTTTGGCCGATTTTGTCCGTTTAAGCATAGAGTAGCAGCGCACAAACAGGATCGTGCCAAAAATAAACAAAATGTGAAAAGTCAATTTTAAGTGAAATCTGCATTTTGCCATTATAGTCTATGGCATGCAGAATCAAAACAAGAACAGGTAACACTGGTTGCTAAGGAGAAAGGCTGTGGTACAGTGGGGTAACCAGGGACTAAAGCAGTGGGGTATGCAAATGAGTAGATTATACTGAATCACTAAATGGGAGACCATTCCCTGGCTGCACCTAACCATGTAGGAGCTATAAGGCAGTGGTGTAAGCAGGAAAAGCAGCTGACATGAAAAGGGGGTGTGTCATGCTTGGTGTAAGCACATTTGGAGCACCACAGCTCCCATTTGAGCTTATCTAAGCATAGCTAAGCATGGGGGTGTGTCTGAGGCTGTATTTACTTATTCCATGAAATGAGGGACTTATTCATGTCCAGGGGAAGGCCATTTCTTCAGAAATATACCACAAATAAAGCAGTCAGAGAGAACCGAAGAGGTGAGCAGAGTCATCGGAAGAATCTTCCTAGCATGCAAACGCGATCTACAAAGAATCAGGGTAAGACAAGTCATTTATCCGCTTCTAACCAGCTAAAAAACTAAATCCTGACTGTCAGCGTGTTTTGAATGAAACAACGCTGTCAGTTGATGAAGTTTGTGCATTGTCCAGTATTGACTATGCTGCAGCCTTGATTGGTCATGACGAAAATGTACTTTCAGAAAATAACAGTGTGTGTTCTTTCAAGCAAGCAAAGTATAGCGCTGATACTCATTTGGGGAAAACGCCAGTGGTCAAAGAAAAGACTATAAATGAACTTAATTTTGTGTTTTGCAATAGAGCTGATAATGATGTCAATGCTAGATGTGATTTTGAAACTGCTCAAAGTGTTAGCGAAATTGATACTGTAGTGATGACTGATTGTATTAATGATTTTGAACTGTTTTCTGAACATGCACATGGAGGTGATGGTGGAAAGGATGTTCTATTGAATGATATTTTTTCTACAAATGCGAGTTTGAATGTGATCAACCTTTCCAACGTTGTTTTATCTGATGAAATGCTTGGTGTTTTGTCAAAGGGCACGAAATTTATACCCACTAGATTACCCTCTTTTGCAGATATATTTATGGACGTAAAAGATTTTGTTCGTAAATTAAACTTGAAGGTTTATTTTCATGAGAGAGAAAAATGTTCTGCAACTGAAAGTGAAACCTTGTTAGATGACTGTCTTCTAAATCTGAGTACATATGACTATGAAGGTTTAATATTCAATGAAAATGGGGATTCAGATGCACCTGAATCTTTTTTGGAAGATGATATCAACACTGAGGGAACCTATGGGAGGGGGTATGGTCACATTGACGTCCCTTATTTTTCGGGTGACAGTGATTTTATCCCTCCTAAAAAATCACAGGCTATAAACGCTTTTGAACATGTCATGCTTTCTAAACTTGAACAGGCACATAAGCTTTTTTGTATGAGAAAAAAGGTTTTTAACCTGAGTAAGGATGAGTGGTTGGCCCTTAAGACATTAAGGACAAAATTGGATAGAGTTACTGTTAAACCGGCCGACAAGGGGGGCAATTGGGTACTGATGAACACTGAAAAATATGAAGGCATTGTTAATGGTTTGTTATTGGAAGATACCTATGTGAAATTGAACTATAACTCTTTGTCATCATATTCTGACGAACTCACTGAATTATTGGAGAGAGGGGAAAGATTAGGCTTTTTCACAGGAAAGGATGTGAAGAAACTTTTGGTAAGGGAACCTCATCACCCATACATCTATATCATTCCAAAGATTCATAAAAATGTTGTTAATCCACCAGGAAGGCCCATCATTTCAGGCATTGGTTCTTATGTTGAGAGGGTTAATTGTTTTTTGGATTTTCATTTTAAGACATTTCTTCCTAAGGTTAGCTCCCATGTGAGGAATACTCAAGATGTATGTTCAGCTTTGAAGGGGTTAAAATAGGAGAAGGATTATTATTGGGCAACAGTTGATGTTGCTTCACTTTATACTAATATTAATAAAAGATGGGGTTTAGAAGCAATGCATAAGATGATGGGTGAAGGACCACGTACAATGTTCTTGTTAAGTTTATTAGAATTTAGTTTGACGCATAATTATTTTATGTGGAAAAAGGATTTCTTTTTGCCAACAAAAGGGACTGCTATGGGTGCAGCATTTGCACCCACTTATGCGGTAATTTATATGTGAGAATTTGAGAAAGAATTTATGTTTCAGAATGCTTTTTTTGTCAATAATGTTGTATTCTTTAGACGTTACATAGATGATTTAATTGTTGTTTTTAGGGGTGAGATGTCTCTGTTCAGCCAGTTTATTGATGACTTGAATAAAAACCATCATGGGTTAGAATTTGTAGCACATAGGTCATTACTCAATATTTCTTTCCTGGATGTAAAATTTTATGTAGGAACTGATGGTTTGGTGCAATACAAACCTTTCAGGAAACCCACATCAGTCAACAATTTTTTGCATGCCAGCAGCATGCATCCTTCACATCTAATAAAGGCTTTACCAGAGGGGGAGTTTAGAAGGAATTTGAGAAGCACCTCAGATAAAAGGCTTTGGGATAAGGTTTGTGATGGAATTTTGGATAGACTTTTATCTCGAGGATATGATCGCAACCAGCTCTTAGATATCAAACAGAAATTGTGTAGAACTGAGACACCAAGGAGGAATAGATATGAGAATAGTTATAATTGTGATACAAAGTTTGGATTAGATAAGATATTTTTTGTGTCGAGAAATTCTACTTTTTCAGATACTATGGAGAAAATCATAAGAGGGTTGGGGCATGTTGTATGTGAAGATCCAATAGTTGGTAATCTTTTTCCAAAGCACATTACTTTCTCTTATATAAGATATCCCAACTTAAAGGAAATATTAAATAGGAAATCGGAACCCTCAGTTGATAGTAATGTTGGGATGCATAGTTGTGGCCGATGCTCAGTTTGTGATAAAATTAAAAACATGCATGGGGTTAAAATAAATGGAAAGAAATATTTGGCATTTGAGAGATTTGATTGCATGTCTTCTGGTGTAGTGTACATTTTGGGATGTGATTGTACCCCACCCATGTGGTATATTGGTCAGACCACTAGGAAGGCTAAGGTTTGGATTTTGGAGCATCTGAGTGATATCAGGAGGGGTAATATGGAGAGCCCAGTAGCCACTCATTTTTGTAACACACATAATGGTAACATTGAAGGTTTTAGATTTAGTGTACTTGCTAGACCTCATTTGTGCATAGGAAATTTTAAAACTGCTCTGAATAAGCTTGAACAGAGGATGATTATAGGGTATCACACATTATTTCCTGTTGCAATGAATTTAGAAAGTGGATGAAATTTATTAATTTATTAGTGTAGCAAATTTGAATCTTGTAACATATTTATTTCATTTTTTTCTAATTGTGTATATTAGTATGTAAGTCATATGATATATATTACTAATTTTCTGTAATTTATAAGGACATGAATTAGTTAAATTAAATTAATGTATTATTAGAAACTACATTTAAAATCTATTGTGACAAAAAAGATAACATTTTATGTTTATATATGCTGGATTTTGTCACAGTGTTGACAGGGTTAAAAATGTTTGATGAACTGATTAATTGTTTAATTGTTTTATTGATGAACATATAAAAAGAGAATTTGTAAGTGCTTGAATGTGTTCCATTGAAGGCGAACTGCCGAGTTACCAGGACAGAACTGATGGATTAAAGCTGCTTCTTTGTTCCACCCTCTGACTGCTTTATTTGTGGTATATTTCTGAAGAATTTGTGCTGTTGTTGCTTTGAGTATTATGAAGGCCATTTCTTCTCAAAACTGTTTACTTTCGCTAAACAGGTTTGTGTGGCACGCACTAAGTCTTAAACAAACAAAAAAAATGGAAATAGCAGAACTGTTTACATTTGGGCAATGGGTTTGTGCAGCGTGCCTTGGGGCTTAAAATGGGTAGAAATGGGAAGGGAAAAAAAAGCAAATAGCAGAATACAGGCACACAAGTACAGATAATGTAGCTGGCAGGTGGAATGTATTATAGTCAGCCAATCACACAGGCAGCATCTGCAGCACAACAGTATAAACTATGCAAACACCTTTCAGTCTGGTTTTTCCCACAAACTCTGCACAATAGGTGTACACACTCAGGGGAATTTTAACTGACAAAACTAACAAAATGTTAGGGGCTGCTGTCACCTTGATACATCAGTATGTGCTAGAGGCTGAGGACAGTGATGAGGATAATGCTGACATCTGCTGCAGACTGAGGAGGAGGAGAAGAGTGTTCAGACTCAGGGTAAAGTACCAGGGGCTACATGATCTGGAGACACTAGAGCACTACAGGGTGGCCAGGGACATACTTCAGCAACTCATCGAGCTGTACAGGCTTCACCTCAGTCCCAGAGCCAACAGAGGGGAACCCATCCCAGTGGATACTAAGGTATGTGTCGCCTTAAACATACTAGCTACAGGTACTTTCCAAAGACCTACTGGGGATATTGTGGTGGTCTCACAGGCATCTGCATACAGGATACTCCACCAGTTCCTGGATGCCATGCCTCCAAATGCCGGTGAGCACATTTACTTCCCTAGCATCTGTGAGGAGAGGACGAATATGCAATATGCAATATGCATCTCTTCCACCATATAGCAGACTACCCAGAGGTACTGGGTGCCATATACTACACGCACATCCACATCAAAGCACCACCCGGTCACAAGGGTTGGGTCTACGTAAACCACCAGGGCTTTCATTCCATCAACTGCCAGGTCATGTGCAATGCCCAGGGCATTATCATGACTGTGTGTGCTGCCAGCCCTGGAAGCTATCACAACTCCCACATCTGGCATTCCTCACAGGTGTACCAGGGATTTGCCAAGGGGGATATCCCATATGGCCATCTGGTGGGGGATGCTTGCTATGCACTGGAGCCGTGGATGATGATACCCATCAGAAATGCACACACACTCACTGAAGAATGCCATAATGAGGCACACGCACAAACCAGGATCATTATAGAGTATGTGTTTGGGATGCTCAAGTCACGGTTCCTCTGCATTGATATATCTGGTGGAGCCCTGCAGTACTCTCCAGCCACACGTGCACACATGTTCATAGTATGTGCCATGCTACATAATATGATCCTGCAGAAACAGCTGTAGCAGAAACAGCACAGGGAAGGGCCACACAGCCCCCCATCATTGCCAAGGTCCCCACAGGCACAGAGGGAGTTGGAGAAGGAAGCCCTGAGCTTGCTCCTGTAGGCAGACTGTGGTGTGCCCAGTATGCCCAAGCCTTGGCAAAGAGGCAATGCATAGCACACACACACACTGACATTGTAGGGACCCAGGGACTGACACCTCTCTCTGACTTGCACACACAGTAAAATGGATGCCACACACATCACACTACCTGTAGCTCACCATGTATAGGCAGTGTACTGAGTGAATCCGACAGAGTCATCCCTCCCCCACTATCTCCACAACTGCTGCAGGCACAAGGTAAGGCAGTATTCTAAACAATAAATCAATGTAGCAGTGTGTTCTGGTAGCACATCTATGGTATTGCTGCATTCATGCAAGGGAATGGGGTGGCCTACTGAGGTAGCAGCAGACAACTGACAGCTATGTGGGACACCAGAAAAATGTCTGCCCAATACTGGCTTCCCCACACTACGCAGTATTATCCCAGGTGACAAATCCCACTGCAGTATATGCAGGGGACCAACTAAGGGGGGTCATAGGTTACATGCATGGATGTCAATGTGGGGATCCCATACTCACCCCTCAGACTCACCCAACAAGGCAGCCATAGAAAGCCATAAAGGAATGTCTGGCAAAAGCCCAAAAATGGTGACAATGATGGAATACTCCCCTACAGACTTACACAGTGATATCACAGCAGGTCTTGCAGTTGAAGTAAGGCTCTGAAGTGTAAGAAGTCTGAAACTCAACTGTATGCCATTACAATCTAACCTGTGGTCTCTACTGATATGCCTCTATTCTCCAAGACAGGGCACAATACTATGCTAAATGGAACCAAAATGTAAAGCCAGTATCAGCACAGTATGTGCAAATGTGTACCATTGACAGGTGTAGCCCCCAACATCCATATTCCCATAGAAATGTAGTAACATGCAAGTATGTGGGGTAATAGCAGCAGAGCACACATTGCCAGGGCTGTCCCAATCAACAGTAAAAACTTGTTGCATGTCCACAATATGCAGGTGTCAATGAGCTATGCATATGTGTGGGGAATACTGTCAGGATGTGGCCAGCACTTACTCCCGGCTGTTGTGTCTTAGTGGCCTAGGTACAGTACTGTGGTAGACAGAGCCATGTTCCAAGAATCACAGTGCCAACTATTTCCAATGTTAGCTACACCTACGGTGGGAGTTGTACCCAGTGTCCAGGTGTCAATATCCATTACTGCCGGTAAGCTGGACAGGTCATGGACAGGAAGCCATACATATGAACAGTACACAGGTTGGAGTAACCTAAACAGTGCCTACCATACCTCTGTACAGACCTTTTGCCAAATGTACAGAAGTTTGCATCATATTTGTAGTGTCTTTATCATAGAATAGTGGTTGTGTGGCAAATCACTGGAAAACCATGAAAGTCTAAAGTCAGAAAATAATGACAGATTGTAGTGTCTCAGACTTCATTCCCTATAGAAAACACATGTTAATGCAAAATATGTTTTTGTATCACCCTTCTAGGTTTGTAAGGCCAATAGTTAAAATGGTCCCTATACTTAGGCCTTTGTCAACCAATTACTTATGGCTTTGTCCAGATGTCTGACTCTCATACATAGAGAGGTATGGTGCCTAGTAGCAAAGCAGGTACATGAAGGTCCGTGTACTGGCAGGTCATAAAAGGCTGCCACCTTACTGTGTCAGCACTGACAACATGTCACTGGCCAATAGCCATACCCCTGGAATGGCTGGTTGTCACAGAAGGAGCACAAGTATGCCTTGTATATCTGTTCTGCATGTCCTAACATTACATTTGCCTGCAAAGTATTTGCAAAACAAGAAAAGGTAATGTCAAAACATCAATGGCAGACAGTGCAGAAGCAGATGTTACACCCATAACAGAAAGCAAGCAAGTAACAAACAGGTCCCCCAACTGTCCATGTATGGTCGAACAGTATCAACACCTTGTCCCCATGTGTGGGCCTTAGTCTGACTGTCATATGTGGGCCTGTCCAGATGTCCGAGTTAGTGATAGTTTGACAGCTAGGCCAACATGTAGCCACATAATACCATAGTAACACAAACTGTCTGAGGACCCCAGCAGATGCAGTGGTGCAATGATGGACAACCTACCAAACAGGTATGCTCAGACGTGTGTAGTCCATAACCTTGTGTACGATGTTATGGCATTTACCATGCTCACACCAGAATTACAAATACATAACAGCAGCCACTGTGGGCAAAGCCCGTGACTGGACTACAGAAACATAAAGAGACACACAGAAGGGGGAGGGGAATCACTGGCAAGACAAATGGAGAATGTGCACACCAGAGCATATTTTGCAGTAACATAGGTGCCCTGCAGTGTATGGAGTCAGTAAGCATCACCTGCAAATGCACAACACACACCCACATAAGTGGAGGTCCACAACAAATCAAACCCCAAGTAAAGGACACCCCATAGGCAAAAACACATGAGAACTTCCCAAACCTACACACCACAGACCATGCACACTTCACACACCAGGGTCCTGCAAACACTAAGGCCTTACCACACTTACAACATATTGCTCATAGAAGACTCCACTGTGAGACACACAGATGTGCCACACACCAGGCAGGATAAAGAGAAAGTCATGATTACTTGTTTGGCAGGTGCCGTAATCTGCCATATCACACATGCACTTAAGTCACACCACAACAGGAACAGGTATCACACTAGCCAGGTTCATGGCGGTGTGAATGATGTCAGAAGTACCTCACTGACTATAGAAAGGCAGACATGATGCAGCATAATGAATATGTGTCCCATGTAGGTATGTCTCTAGCCGCAAGCAGCATCCTGCTGTCACCCAGAGTGATGGATCAATATGAACAGAAAGTGATTGTCAGTAAAACCTGAGTCACTTACCACTGTCACCCCAGGGGGATCCACTGCCTGGCAGCCTGGGAACATATGAGTAACAGAATGCACTGCCTTGATACAGATGGCCTGCATCAGTCTCACATGGCTTACAGGCATCTGGCAAAGGCCTAAGCCTCACCCATAGTCTCATTGTGGGGAATGTCATGGGGTCCATACTACCAACATAAGACAGTCAACGAAATGCAAATGAAAGGTCATGCCACTAAATGCTAGTAGCATACCTCTCAACCTCGTAGAGCAAGAAGTCTGGACAAAGCCATATATAATGATGGGATTAAGGCCCAACTATAGGGACACTTTTGAAATAATGCTCTCATAATGTTAGAAAGGTGATAGAATAACAGAGGTGGTGTGTAGTAGCATGGATGTCATAAAGGGTGTGAAGTCTGAAACTCTAATGTTCGGTCATTATTCCCTGACTGCAACCCTGAGTGATTTGCAACAAACCTGCTAGAAAACCACAATGTTAAGGGAAACTGACCAGATATATGAGGCATGAATCTGGATAATCTGTGAGAATCTGTACAGTTGAGAGGTATGGCCACACCAGGATATGATCTTTCAGATAAAAAGAATACTGCACAACCAGGAGATCCCCGGCCAGTATATCACCAAGGTGCTGGACCTTTTACACAGCTTCATCAGTGAATAGGCTGTAGATACACCTCCCAACTGGCTGGATTGTTCAAGAATTTCTAGCCTTTGCCTCATAACATTGGTCTGTGCATCATCCATCTTGTATTCCTCTGGTAAATAACTGTGATGATCCAATGATATCTGTCAGTAGGTAATGGCACAATATATTAGAGTGTCAAACATTACATAAGTCAGAAAATGTCTGCTAAAACAAACCCTGTAACTCAAGCAACTCATACATTAATAAGAGAAATAGTTACAGTACCCCCCTATGTTTGGGCCATTGTTTCCTCATATTGGCAGCCTATCTCCAGATATCTTGGACAAACAGGTTGCCAGGTATGGCTGTAGCACACAACACCCCAGACTGGAGTTACAACTATTCCTGGAATGGATTCCCACACTTACTATAGAAGGTATTTTGAGCACCTTTACACCAAGTACACTTCCCATTGCCATACTGTAGCAGTCCTGCTTATGTCAGTCACCTTAGAAGTACCTTCAGGCAGCCCTCAGCCCTATAAGCTCCGTGGCATGTGCAATAACTGCATAACACTATAGTACACACAATTAGTTTGGTAGGGGTTCTAATCTCAGTCTTGGCAAATGTATGTGCGAGTATATTTGTGTTTGTAAGTGTGTATATCTGTAGGTTAAAGTATTGTGTGGCCTTTCTCACCCAGTACATCTCCCATTGCCATACTTTACAAGGGCTGGTGATGTTTCATACCTTAGAAGTACCTTGGGAGGGGGGCGTGGCTAGGATGTAGACTGGTTGGCAGCCTCTTTTCTCAGCTCTGCACTCAAAAGATATTTCTGACAGGAATTTTTAAAAACTAGATATTGTAAACAAACCTATTTTGTTGAATTACTTCTACTAATATCACTAGAAGTCTACAGTGCAAAAAATTTGGCTTTAAACATTATTTTTCCTGTCAAAAACAAGAAGGAAGGTATCTGAATCTACTGAAAATGAGCTTTTCTAAGCATACCACACAGGACCAGATGATGAAAAAGGAGATACAGTCTTTATTAAATGCTATACAAGACTTGTCAGTGAAATTTGACAAAATGAATACCAAACTGGACACTTTTGAGGAGAGATCTACAAAACAAATACAGCAACTACAAGAAATAATGACGCAACAGAAGTCTCAAATAGCTGACATAGAGAGATCCTTAAATGATACCAAGGGCAGACTCTCAGAACAAGATCTTCAGCTACATTTTTTATCACAACGAAATGCTTCATTACAAAATAAAATCGAGGATATAGAGAACAGGTCCAGACGAAATAACCTTCGCATCTATGGGCTACCAGAGAAAACAGAGGGAGATAACATGGTGACTTTCCTTACTACCTGGTTACCAGAAGTTTTAAAGTTGCCTGAAGTTCTTTCTTATGGAATTGAAAGAGCCCACAGATTCTTAAGAGCAAATTCATCAACCATCAAATCAAAAAATCACCCGAGATCAATAATAGTAAAGTTTTTTTCATCACAGGACAAGGAACTTATTTTAAAAACAGCATGGTCAACTTCTCCAGTTAAATACAAAGACAACATAATCAGATTTGATAATGATTATTCTGCTGGAGTTATAACTGCAAGAAAAGAATGTCTCCCTCTGATAAAGGAATTGAAAAAAGACAACTTAAAGTCCACTTGCTGTTCCCTGCAAGAATAAAAATATTTTTTTACTGCAGGTCCTAAAATTTTTGACACTCTGCAAGCAACAGTTTCTTATCTTTCAGCTAATAAAACCTTGGATAATGTGGAAGAAATGGATTTCTCCCAATTTGGGGTTAAGCGTCACTCAGAAAAAAATGAATGGAGCACTGCTGACAAGAAGAAGAAATGATAAAAGACATATGAAAAACACAAACATTATTGTCTTCTATTTGCTCTGTAAGGCAAAAAAGTTATTTGAAAGCATTCATGCTTTACACATGTGTCAGTCTTTGAAACAATATATATACAAGATAAGCAGGACATTTTATAACTAAAGGAAACAACCCTAAAGAAAGCAAGGTAACATATCTTTCTCTATTACAGTGTAAATACTTACAGTCATGATTTTTCTAACTCTAAATGATGTTTATATAGTTCATTTATAAATTACCTGCCTTTTACTGCTAGTATAGAATATGATGTATTTACACTCACATATTAATGTGGTGTGTTTAAATGAGCATGATTCCTTTTTATATTATTTACACTAAGCTGCATGAAATATCTAAACTGATGTATTTAATACACATAATAATATATAAAAACTGATAGTAATAACTGTCAAAAAGTGCCTTGAAAGTAATTATCTATTCTTTGATGCTAAAAGTACCTTTTTGACTAACAAACAACTGTTTGGCTTGTATATCTGCCCTTAATGTTAAGAAAACTAATAGAAGTTTAATGAGCTGGTGTTCAGTTTAAAAAAAGCCCTAAAAACTTCACTTACTTTGTTTTTGTCTTCCCGCCATGGTCACGAGCTGGGAACTGTTATTTTACCACCCCTGAATGAAGGTTCTTCAGTTAGAATCCATTACAGTGTGTTAAACCTTCTAACAGCACAAAATGAAAGTAAACAGTCATGAGTGATGTCAGCACTAAAACAAGACAGTATGGGTGTGGTGTCAGCTCCTAAGCTACTTAAAGTAACTAGCACACTATTTATGAGATGGCAAAGTGCTTTTACAGTTTTAACACATATTAAAAGTACACTGAAGTACCTAATGAATTTAGAAGGTATCAACACATACATGACGTTTTATTATATTGTAATATTTGTTATTCATTTTGAATTGTACACATAAACAGCACACAAAGCTTAAAAAGAAGTATATCACTTGGAAGAAACTGTATGAATAGTTAACACATACAGACTTTACTATAATCTTTTCTGATAAGATCACCCACATAAATTACTATAATTTAACTTAATTTTATAAAAATTTAATATATTTAAGTCCTTGACTGGAACTATATAACATATTTGTAAACACACTGCAGCTAGTGTATTCAACCTTAAGGATAGTAAGTCAATTAAGGTTCATGAATGTAGCTATGTGTTATTAGGCATTTTAAGGGTAAAAAGGAGTTGATGTTTGATTATCAAGATACTCTGTAAATATTAAATTGTTCAAGTAGCACAATCATTAAGCAGTAATGAGCAAGAAAAAATCTCAGTCTTGCTTATGATAATGTTATATATATATATATATATATATATATATATATATATATATATATAGGAAAGAACTGCTGAATTATAAGTATGCTTTTATTGAGACTGAGATTTTTAGCTATGTTAGAAATCTGGGTGGAAACTCCCAGATATGCTCAGAATTAGTCCAAAATGATACAAAAATCACTGAACCCACAGACATTGCAAACATACTGGCAGACAGGTTCAGTGAAAGTTTCTCCACTCCCTCCCCCGCAAAAGGAGAAATATCTATCCCAGCAGAGTGTAGCCTCCCAATCATCTCAAATGCCCAGGTGAGAGCTGCTCTTTCTAAAGCTAAAAACACAGCATCAATGGGACTGGATGGTGTCCCCGGCTGTGTGCTACACAAACTCAATGAGGAACTAAACCCACACATAAGGCTGCTGTTTAATCTTAGCCTTACCACAGGATACGTACCCAAAGAGTGGCGTACGGCAACTGTGGTCCCACTCCACAAAGGCGGTGCTTCTACGGACCCTGGTAATTACCGCCCCATAAGCTTAACAAGCCTGGTTTGCAAAGCTATGGAGAGGATCATAATGGAACTCATAAATAAAGACATAGGGGACCTACAGACATTGGATCCTACCCAATTGGCTTTGTCAAGGGCAGATCATGCCTCTTGAACTTGGTCGACATTTTTGAAACAGTCACCAAGGCCATTGATGAGGGTAAGGCAGTTCACACAGCCTACCTTGACCTTGCAAAAGCTTTCGACACAATACCCACTCGGGTATCATAGAAAAGCTCACCAGCTTAAATGTAAACCCATATGTCACAAGATGGGTTGCAAACTGGCTCAAGGACAGAACCCACAGGGTTAGAGTTGCTGGTGCCATGTCAGACTCAAGCCGGTCAAGCGGTGTCCCACAGGGCTCAGTCCTGGGCCCCTCTTGTTTGGCATCTACTTTTCAGAAGTGCAGGCAAACATAGGAGGATTGTGGCTGACAAAGTTTGCAGATGACTGCAAACTGGGCGCCATAGTTGAAAATCCATCAGACACAGATATCCTTCAGAGAGGTCTCATAGAAATGGATAACTGGTGCCAGAGCCATGGCCTTAAGCTAAGCGCCAAAATGTATAGTCATACCCTTTGGTAAAAACAAGGTAACCCCAAGTTACCACATAGGTGGCAATCCATTAAGCACAGAAGAGGTTATCAGGGACCTGGGGACCCAAGTTGACAGTAACCTTTCTTTTGACACTCACATTGCCAAAGTGGTTAGGAGGACCTTCTACATTGCCCACCTGATTATGAAGGGATTCACATCCAGATCAAGGGAGGTCATTGTTCCCTGTACTCTTCACTTATCAGACCAATGACTGAGTACAATGCCCCATTCGGAATGTATCTTACCCGACACCTGCAGCAATTGGAAAGACCCCAAAAGTTCCTCACCAAAAGGATAAAGGGGCTCAAAAATATGCCATATGCTGCCCGACTGAAGAAACTCCAGCTCTATTCAGTCACATACCATCTGCTCAGAGGTGACCTGTGCCTGACATACAAGGCCATGTCCAACCCGGAATTAATGGACATGCTCCACCTCAAAAAATCCAAATCCACCAGAGCCACAAGAGCAAGAGACTTAAACCTCAACACGGATATAAATAGGACGTGCTGGTGGGACAGATTCATCACCCAGAGACTCCCTATGCTGTGGAACAGAATCCCAGTCCATGTGAGACAGAGCACCTCGCTGGCTCTGTTCAAGAGGAATCTTGACCAGTGGATGGGAGATCGTAGGTTTACCACGGGGATCATCTCTGTATCACTGCTGGACAGAGGCACGGCAAACTAATGGGTATAGTATTCTTCAACCTAAGGGGTGGTGAAAGCCACACAACTCTGGCTAGGCTTATAAATGCCCTAGGGCAGATAGCCTAGTATGAACCTATGAACCTATTAAAGGCAAGTTATATTAATATTGAACATCCTCACTGAAAATTAATGGTTGTGTAGAGACACAGTAACTCCCATTATATAACCAAGGCAAAAGAGTTTGTCTTGTATGTCTAAATTGATCAGCCTTGAACCTTAGATTGCAAATAGACATGCAACATACTTTTACTTATAATACTGAATATATATTATATAACATCACAAACGCTAAAGCCATTGTCAGCTACATCTCATATCAATCAGCATTAAAATATGATTTGAATAGCATAGGCATTTACTAACATATTGCTGTTGGTACCAGATATCCATATAAGTAACAGGTCTAATTTCTGTCTATGAAAGTAAATACCAGGCTGTGTGCATTTGTTAATTATGAAACAAGAGCGTGCTATCTATTCTTTTTAATATCCTATAGGTATGTACTTGTTAGAGACACACACATGCTGCAAAGCTGCTAGTTATTGCATACTCATTAGTATATTTCTGACTGCAGTGTTATAAATATATGGTGTGGACCACTTGAGTTGAGAATATGTCTCTATATTGGGCATGTTCTCTGTTTGAACATTGTATATTATCTATAATATGATATGGAGTACCCTCACTAAATTCAAAGAAGCCACAATAGAAACAAATATTTATTAAAAATGGAGAATAGAAGGATGAAGAGAAAAATGAAGGAAAATGGTTGATGGTCATATAAGGTTATCTTTTCCTGTGTATGTAGAAGAGTTGACAGTAATAAGTACCAAACAATTGTGTTATAGCATATTTAAAGTCTACTTTGCTTCTCATATTTTCCAGCCTTACAGTTATAACGCTGCAGATAAATCCTGTAATATCAGCTTCTCATATTTTCCAGCCTTACAGTTATAACGCTGCAGATAAATCCTGTAATATCATAAGGAGTATGAGTTGCTATTTGACATATGACATATGTGGTACACTAGGGATAAAATATGCCAGTGGCAGTAATAAATATACAGGAATTGCTAAGAAATATAGTCTTAAACTATATAATACCAATGCCAAAAACAAATTAGTAGCATTCATACCACTAAAATATGACTTTTTGAATTAAAAGAAAACTATAAGATTACTGATAAATGACAATACAAATGTAACGTTATATTCATTGTTATGGATACTTTCTGATTTAATCAACTTGTGGCATGGTTAACTGATGCATATAATGCTTAATATATATTTTTTATGTATGTATGCATATATGTGTGTATGTATGTATGTGTGTGTATATATATATATATATATATATATATATATATATATATATATATATATATGTGTGTGTGTGTGTGTATGTGTGTATGTATATATATATATATATATATATATATATATATATATATATTTATATATATATATATATATATATATATATATATATATATATATATATATATATATATATATATATATATATATATATATATATATATATATATCTATAGGTAGACCATTACAATAAATTTGATACCTATGAATGCCACTCACACTATAAGGGAGATAGACAGCAAGCATATTATTTTTAAGATGCATAACCGTTATTCCTACACAAAAGATACATTAAAATAAAAGATTTTCCTTTACAATTTAAACAAAACCAAATAGTTAAGTATTAAATCTATGTATAGTTGTGTTGCCTTAGTGTTTTAAAAAAATATTAAAAATAAAGACTGTATTTAAGTAATCTGTAAAGACAGATACATGTATACTTAAAAGATATATAAGATACTTTTCATTATAAAACTACCATATGGCGGGGCCGGGGGAGGATGCTGAAATGCAGACTTAGAGAGATCGCTTGAATGATTAGATCATTCAAGGATGAGATGTTTTTTCTCATGGAGGGGTTTGGTGGTTGTTTATCTTATATTGTTCTCAGTTATGATCCTGTAATTTACTTTTATTGGGTGTCTATAATCTATTGTAATACTGTTGGAAGAAGAAAGAACAAGTCATTCTCTTCATGTACACACATCTACACATTGTTACGAGTATATGAATATGGTTAAAAGCAAAGCTAATATAAATCCAATTGCAAAATGTATATCTCTTAATGTAAATGGTTTAAATAATAGCTGCAAAAAGGGAAGTCTTTATAGATATTTAAAGCTATGTGAAGCGCAACTAGTATTTTTACAGGAAACACACCTTACACAGGAAGACATAAATAAAATAAACAATAAAAATTATACAATACTAGTAATTTCCACCTATAATCAGAAGCGAAGGGGACTAGCAATTTTGTGGAAAAACACTACTTTAATGCCTAAAATCATAAACACGTTCCATGACAACTCAGGAATGTTTTGTCTAGTGACAATATCTATCAATGAAATGATATATACATTAGTGAATATTTATTGGATACCAGGACTAGGTGTTAGAGTGGCCAAACAACACTTAGAAGACATTGTACAATATACCAAAGACAATTTAATCATAGCTGGAGATTTCATTTGCATTATAAAAGAAACTGACACAAATACTAAAACTACACGTAAGAGATCACCTTTAACAAAGTTCTTATCTGAGTTTGTTGAAACTTTTAATATAATATAGTTGACATAAATGAGTATGCTATCCCAGATTCACTATTCTTTACACATTTTTCCCATAGACATAATACATACTCTAGAATAGATAGAGTGTACATAACAAAGGATTTAACCTCTAAATTAAATAAAGTCAAGACAATTTCATGTCCATTTTCGGACCATAACACCATAACGTTTGAGATAGACTTATGTTTCAAGAGAAGGATATCAGTAACAAGAATACCATCTTACATAACAAATCTCAAAGATTTTAACGCATTTTATATTAAAGAGACACAAACATTCCTAGATATCAATCTTACAAAAGGTGTATCTGAAATATATATATGGGATGCATTGAAAGCATACCTATATGGAAGAGTGGTGGGATGGTATAAAAATAAACAAAAACAGTGGAATAAGGAATTAATGGAATTAGTCAAAAGTAGATAATTTAAAGCTTGATATTCAAAATGGAAACACCAACTTAATAAAAGAACTAGAAGATACTAATAAAAAATACTCAGAGATGCTACACCACAAAACAATGATCAACTTAGAAAAAATTAAACTATGTTACTATTCAATGAACCCTAAAAACCAACGAAGAATAGCAAATAGGACTAAAAAGATTATTAAAACAAATCAAATCAAGGAAATACATAATATAGAAACCAAAAAGAAAGTATCTGATTTAGAAGGAATACTAGAAGCTTTTAGGCTATTTTTTCATAAACTTAATAATAAAAATGAGAAAACAGAAACACATTCAGCATTGAAAGCTTTATTCAAAAACAATGTTAAAGTTAGGTTATTAGAGGAACAGGTACAACTAATAGATAAACAAATAACAATGACAGAACTTAAAGCTGAAGTAAATAAGCTAAAATTAAATAAAGCTCCAGGTATAGATAATATCACCCCAGAAATGTTTAAATTACTATCAAATGAGGCTTTGCTGTTGTTATTGAATGTCTTTACATCAGTTAAAAATGGTAAAGACATTCCTCCTTCTTGGAAGTACACATTAATATCACCAATTCTGAAACAAAATAAAGATCCCAGTGAATGTTCATCATACAGACCCATTTCACTTCTTAATATAGATTATAAATTTTTATGGCAATACATGCTGCTCAAATAAAACAATTACTACCACTTTTGATAGAGGAGGATCAAACAGGTTTTATAAAAGATAGGAACATTTATGACAACATTAAAAGAATTCTTTCCTTAATTGATTATATAAATGTCACAAAAAACAAAATGAATGTTATTAGCTTAGACATAAATAACGCATTTGATTCAGTGAACTGGGATTATCTGTGGTTAGTTTTAGAAGAATATGGCTTCTCAAACAACTTCACTTTGTTAATAAAATCATTATATGAAAAATTATTGGCTTATATAAAACTGGGATCTTGTCTGTCTAAATCTATTAAAATAACTAAGGGCACAAAACAAGGCTGCCCTCTTTCTCCATTATTGTTTGCGCTAGTCATTGAACCCTTAGCAAATAATATACGTATGGATAAAAATATTGAAGGAATACAACTAGACAACAGCCTAGAGCTTAAAATTCAACTTTTTGCTGATGATATTTTAATTACCTTAAAAAATAATAATATCAGTTTAAAAGCATTATGGGACTCAATTCAAAACTTTCAAAACTTTTCAAGTCTTAAATTTAATGAGAACAAAACAAATGTATTGCTTATAAATACTAATAAAAAAGATCTAAATAAAAAGTACCATAAATATATCTCTACCGATAATATAATTAAATACTTGGGAATTATAATATCTAACAACCTAGATACTACAATTGAAACAAATTATAAAGAGACCTTAAATAATATTAAAAATCTAATACAAAGATGGAATAAATTCTTCTTTTCAGTGGAAGAAAGGCTTTATATAATTAAAATGATCATATTTCCAAAAATTCTTTATGTCATACAAGCTTGTTCTTTGCCATCAGCTAAATCGCACCTAAAACAATTAAATGATTTAATGGTAAGATTCCTATAGTATCCAAAAAAACCAAGGATAGCTATGAAGTATCATCTAGATGATTTTAGATATAGGTGGCATAGGTTTACCAGACATAGAACTATATTTGCATTCATCCATTATTAAAACAATATTATTATGGCTAAATACAAAATATACATCAAAATGGAAGCTAGTTCATGAGAGAATCTGGTTAAAATCAGGATTTGTAGTAGCAAATAAGTATACAGATTTCATACCAAACAATTTTCTATGGCTGATGAAGGAATATATGATGATACATAAAAATAAAAATATAAGTTCCAAATACATTACTTATACATTAAAAATTTTCCAAAATCTTATTAATAGCAATCCTGATATTAAAGCATGGTCATTTCTTTTATATCCAGTAGCGTACACAAGGTAATATAATAACATTTAATATGGAAGTAGTCAACATGCTTAAAGAAAAGGGATTAATATATTGGCATCAATTGTTAAACTCTGGAAAACCTCTGACAATAGACCAGATTAAACAGAAATTAAATATGGAAGACAGTTTGTGGTTACATGTACAAGAATTAAGACAGTATATATTAAGCAAACAAGAAACAATGCAACCATCAATAAGACAAAATGTTCCTAACCTTATAGAACATATAATATTACTAACGGATCAACCTATTACTGGAAAGGGATACTTATCATCTATTTATAAAACAAACAAAAAAATAAAAATGCATAATAATGACACAATATGGAATGATTATAGATCAGTTAATGGACATGTGCCAAATGACAGAGATAAAAAACTAATTCTTCTCTCTCCAAAGCAGACATCACTTTCATTACATTGGAGACTTTTTACATGGCAATTCATACACAGATCTTATGTAACCCCTCATAAAATGGAACTTATGTTTAAGAAAAATATTGGCTGCTAGAGATGTGATTTATCAATAAAAGCAGACTGGCAACATATGTTCTCTTAATGTCATTTGATTAAACCATATTGGGATAAAATAAATTATTTTCTGCAAATGGTATTCAATGATAAATTCCAGATTTCTAAATCTATTATTTTGTTTAATGCACCTGTACCCGACTGTGTGCCAAGAACAAAATATGTAATCTTATGGACTCTCCTAGCTGTTGCAAGGAAGAACATTACATCAAACTGGAAATCCAAAGCTTCTCCAACTTTTAAGCAATTCATGAATATGGTGTCAGCAGTATCGCAATTGGAAATGAACACTATTAAAGGAAGAACTGAAAGAACTACATCATTATACGTAGCATGGCAAAAAGTAACTGAAATACTGGAGAATAATGACTGCAGCAGATTATAATCAGGAAACAATTGTATAGAAAGTCAATTATATGTCAACAATAGACACCCTTGTAAATACTTTATTTTGGTTTTAATGTTTGATATCTGTTTAGAGGTTTTAGCCTACCTTTTTAAATAATTTGTAAATACTTCATTGTCATAAATAACCTGCATTCATGTTTTCTTGTTTTTGGAAATGAATAAAAATATTTAAAAAAAAAAAAAAAGAAGTACCTTGGGACACCCTTCATCCAATAAGCTCCGTGACGCATGTGATAAATGCATAACACTGTAGTAGCAATAGCTAAATAGGTAGAGGTTCTAATCTCAGTCCTGGAAAATGTGTGTGTGTGTGTGTGTGTGTGTGTGTGTGTGTGTGTGTGTGTGTGTGTGTGTGTGTGTGTGTGTGTGTGTGTTTGGGTGGGAGCCATGTCCATTGGTGGGGTGGATTTTTCAATTTTTTGTTGTGGTCCACCCAATGCATGTCCTAATGTCCACTTTACAAGGCCCACTGTTGTCATCCACTGTAGACGTAGCTGTAGACACTCTGCAGCCCTATAAGCTCTATGCCATGTGAAATAATGATGTAACAGTATGGAATAAATAACAAGATAGGTGGGGCTTCTAATCCTTTGATGCCATTTCCCACTCAGGAATCATAGACAAACACACTCAGCAAGGCATCAATCCCTATATTACTAGGTGGGTTGCAAACTGGCTCACAGATAAAACCCACAGTGTGAAAGCAGTGCACTCCATGTCAGACTGCCGACCAGTCACAAGTGGAGTACCACAGAGTCTTGACCTGGGTCCCCTCGCGTTTGGTATTTATGCTTCTGAAGTCCAGCCCAACACAAAACAAATCTGGCTGACAGTGTTTGTAGACAACTGCAAGGTGGGTGCTATTATTACCTCCCCAACTAATGTTGACATCCTGCAGAAAGGCCTCACTAAGATCTACAACTGTTACCAGAACCCTGGACTTAAGCTCAATGCCAGAAAATGTGTTGCCATCCCCTTTGGGAGAAACTTGGTTCCCCTGAATCACCACATTGATGGTAGTTTACTGAATACATAAGTTGTTATAAGAGAACTGGGAACATAGGTTGGCAGCGACCTCTCTGTTGACCACCACAGTGCCACTGTGGTCAGAAAGTCCTTCTATGTGGCACATCTAATTACTAAGGGTGCTGCATCCAGGAAGAAAGAGGTCATTGTCTCCCTCTACTCTTCACTCATTAGGCCAGTCATCGAGTACAATGGCCCATTTGGCGTGTACCTCACTAGACACCTGCAACAACTGGAGAGGCTGCAAAAGTACCTCACAAGGAGGATCCTAGGCCTTAAACACTTGTCCTATATGGACAGATTCCAATAACTCCAACTATTCCCTGTCTCATATTGGCAACTTAGAGGCGATGTCTGCTTGACTTACAAAGCCATGTCTGACCCAGCTCTGTTAGGCATGCTACATCTAACGAAACCCAATCTGTCCACACCACATGCCCCAGAGAACTCAATCCCATTTACACAATCAACAATACATGCTGGAGGGACAGGTTCATAACCTAGAGACTGGCCACACTATGGAATAGACTTCACATACATGTCAAAGAGAGCTCCTCACTGGCCCTCTGCAAGAGAAATCTGGATGAGTGGATGGGGAATAGAAATCTCACCCCTGGGATCACTCCCATGGCTATACTCAATAGCCACACTGGGGAGTAACATCAGGTGGCATGATGTCAGGGTAATCCTATGGGCTAGGCTTGTAAAGGCTCCATGGCCATTCACCTAGTACACACCTATGAACCTATGAACCTATGGATCTCAGTACTGGCATACATGTGTGTGTGCATTAGTGTGTATAAAAGTGTTTGTGAGTGTGTAAACATGTAGGTGAAAGTAGTTTGAGGGCCTTCTCACCCAGTACACTTCCCATTGCAATACATTACAAGGGCTGGTTAAGTTATTCACTTTACTGGTACCTTGGGACACTCTTCACCTTACAAGCCCTGTGGTGTGTGTGGTACCTTCATAACACTACAGCACCAATAACTAGATGGGTAGGGGTTCTAATCTGAGTCCTGGCAAATATGAGTATATGTGTGTAAGTGTTTGTAAGTGTGTATATTTGTAGGATACAGTATTATGAGGCCTCACTCTCCAAGTACACTTCTCATTGCCATATTGTGTGTGTGTGTGTGTGTGTGTGTGTGTGTGTGTGTGTGTGTGTGTGTGTGTGTCTGTGAAAACTGTATCCTGTGTATGTGTTTGAGTGAGAACTATAGCCATTGAGGGAGTGGGTTTTACATTTTTAGGCCATGGTACTCCCAGTACATGTCCCAAGGTCTGCATTACAAGGCTCACTGTCTTCATCAACCATAGAGGTATCTGTTGACACTCTTCAGCCCAATAAGCCCATTGCCACGTGCAGGAACTATGTAACAGTATCAACTGACTATCAAGATAGGCAGAGCTGCTAATCTCAGTCCTGGCAAATGTTTGTATGAGTGTATTTGTGTTTGTAAGTGTGTATAACTGTAGGTTAACGTATTTTGAGTCCATTCTCACCCAGTACATCTCTCATTGCCATATTTTACAAGGCCTGGTGATGTTGTTTACCTTAGAATTACTTTGGGACACTCTTCACCCTGTATGTTTTATGGCACGTGTGACAAATGCACAACACTGTAGTAGCAATAACTAGATATGTAGGGGTTCTAAACTCATTCCTGGCAAGCGTGTGTGTGTGTGTGTGTGTGTGTGTGTGTGTGTGTGTGTGTGTGTGTATTTGTGTGTGTGTGAACAGTATTCTCTGTGTATTTGGTCGACACAATATCCTCTGGGGGTGTGGGTTTTATCAATCAGAGGTGTGTTCCACCCACTACACTTACCATTGTCCACTTTACAAGAACTGCTGATGTCAACCACCATAGACTTTCCTGTATACACCCCTGTGTGGCACATGCAATAACTGTTACACGGACCTGGTAAATGTGTACATATACAGCTGTACCTTGGCTATGACATGGTCAATGTGTTACCACTCTGACATACCCCTCATTGGCAATGTCTACAAGGCCACATCCTGCTGACACACAGACACCTAGAACACAAACAAAATACAGCATGTGAGACTACATTCAGTCATCATTACTAACACCAATAATGCAGCATGGCTGAAAAGGTACACATACTCAGATGTGTACCCATTACAAATGCCACCTGACAGCACCTTACACAGCATTACATAGCTAAACTGTACTTAATTCACCCTGTGCATCAGAACCATATTAGCATGTCCCTGTATCAGTGGTATGGATGACAGGGATGTGGCACAGGTATCATCATATGCACAGGGTGTTGTGTGGGTTTGTCAGAGGCCTAGGCTGGGCCATATGGTTGACATCATGTGTGTGTGTGTTTGGATGGGTGTTCTATGAATGGGCTGCGCACAGATGGTGTGAGTATGTGTGTGTGTGTGTGTGTGTGTGTGTGTGTGTGTGTGTGTGTGTGTGTCTGGAGGTGACCTGGCTGTGATGGTGATGTGTGTGTGTTTGTATACACAAAGTCATGCCATACGGCTACCCTACACAGGGGTATGTTGGACAGCTGTGGATCATACATGGCAGGGTGTACAGTTCATCATCTCTGGCCATGGACATGTGAAGTGGTCCTGCCAGGGGTCTCACTAGCACCACAAAGCCCAAGGCCAGATGCAGTACTACTCACCATGGTGACTGCTGTCTGCTGGATCTGTGTCCCTGACGTTACTGACCAGGACCACATGCCCATGGCCTGCTGCATTGTGGTGTAGACAGCCCCCCTTTGCTTGTGCTGTTGGTACTGCCACTACGGAAGTGTGAAGGTCCACAGCCCCATAGACCCTCAGCTGATCATGGTGCTGACCTATGTCCACGTGACTGCTACCCATCTCCCATCTCATGCTCCAGCGCAGACATTGCATGGTCGAGGAATGCCACAGTCTAACATCTATTCATGACCTCAGTATTCCACATGTGGCCTCAACAAGGTCAGGTATGTCTCCACGGACACCAGGAAGATGTGCATCTAAGACCCTGAGTATTTGTCTGGGGTTGCAGTCAGTACGTGCCTGTGCCTCCATGATTGCCCAAAACATGCGTCTGCTGACACCTGCTGTGATACTTGTGACAGGGACTGGATGGGCAGCAGTGCTCCTTCAAGCACCCCTGTCCATCCATCTGTGTGGGACCTCACCTGCACTCTGGCTATGGCAAGTGTATACACTCACATTTGCCATAGTCACCACACTAGCCTGTTCCATGCCACCGCCCACCAACTATCCATTATCTGTGGCCACTTGGGACAGGGTATGTGTGGGCATCGTGACTGTGTGCAGGTATGCTGTGGACAACAGTGGGATGCCAACTGATGGCACAGATTTAGCCCCTGAGAACCCCACCTATGCCTCACTATGACTATCATCATTGTCAGAGTCTGCAGAAACACTGACGTCAGGTACCATGCAGGAGGGACCACGACCCCCATTGCCACCTGTGAGGGGAAGACAATATATGTAAATTAATACCTGCACTATAAGGTTGGCTGGTATATATACACACACACACACACACACACACACACACACACACACACACACACACACACACACACACACACACACACACACACACACACACACACACACGCACACACACACACACACACACACACACACACACACACACACACACACACACACACACACACACACACACACACACACACACACACACACACACACACACACACACACACACACACACACACACACAAATGGACACATACACACAGACATATACAGGTGAGGTGGCACAAAGGCATTGCACAGACTTTACAATACCCAAATGGTGACATGCATGGCACACTGTCAGACCACAACATACACACTCTGGACAGGCCCTCAACATCATGCAGTGCAGCCATTTTCATTCCATGTTACTAACAATATACACCTCTGGTATACATGAGTAGTGTTAGTAGGTGATGACCCTTCACCTAGCATGCACTACACCCATGTACACATTATTGCTGTTCACTTGTATAGCACAGCGGTAACTCCTACAGAACATACCTCATAACGGTACAAATATTCGCAGAATATGTAGATGTCTGGCTCATATGTTTGCTCTGTTCCTTATAACTCCTGTGTTTGTCTGACACAGGATGATCTGAGGATTGATGTCACTAATTAATGACATACATTTGAGTGTCAGAACCTAAAACCTGCAGTAAATGTATGTTAAAACAAATCCTGTTACACCTACAACTTTCTAAGCTTACAGTGGATATGGTAACTGTACACACCCCTGTTAACATGCCTGGTTCATGTAATATATCAAATGAGACTGCAGTAATTAATTTCAAAACACTACCTTCCTTTAATGTGACATATCACCTGTGTAGTCTAATTGGTAAACAAACAAATGGGTTAGGTGTAAAATATAATAAATGAAATACGTACAATAGGGTAGTTGCATAAATGAAGCACCTTTTGATTTAATTACAGCATGCAGTCTTCTTGGGAAGGAGTCTATCAGCATGGCACAGATTGACATGGCATTATTTGTCCACTCTTCCTTGCTAAATCCCTCCAACTCTGGCAGATTGCAAGGGGATCTCATGTGCACAGCCCTTTTAGGTCACACCGCAGATTTTCTATCGGAGTTTTGTCTTGGCTCTGGATGGGCCAATCTATAACCTTGATTGTGTTCTGGTGGAGCCATTCCTATATTGATTTTGATGTATGCTTCAGGTCATTGTTGTGTGGAAAGGTGAAACCCCTCCATCTTCAGCTTTCTGGTAGACACATGATGCTTTTGGGCCAAAAGTGAGTGGTATTTGGAACCGTTCATAAATCCCTCCACCTTGACTAAAGCCCCAGTTCCAGCTTATGAACAGCAACCCCAAAGCAGGACACTGCCACCATTGTGCCTCACCATGGGGATGGTGGTCATCGGATGATGCAAAGTGTTGCTTGTGCACCAGACGTACCTTTTGGAATTGTGGCTGAAAAGTTGAACCTTGGTCTCATTACACCATAACACATTTTCACACATACTCTTGGGAGACTTGATGTAATGTTTTGCAAATTGTAGCCAGGCCTGGATGTTTTTCTGTGTGGGAAAATGCTTCCATCTTCCAACCCTATCCCATAGATAAGTCTTATGGGGAATACAGGAGGTTTTGTCACAGAGATTCCTACAACTCCTTCAGTTTTGCTGTATGTCTCCTGGCAGCCGACTTGACCATTTTTTGTCATGTCTTTTCATCAGTTTTGAGGGACGTCCAGTTCTTTGCAATGACACTGTTGTCCCATATTTACTCCACCTTTTGATGACTGTCTTCACTATGTTCCATGGTATATGCAATACTGTGGTATTTTTTTGTACCCTACTCCTGACTGATACCTTTCAACACTGACATTCCTTTGATGTTTTGTAAGATCTTAGTGAAACATAGCTTTGGCTGTAGCAGGCAACTGAGTAAATCTCAGGAATATCCTACTAAGACAGCAGACCATTATTTGGTGTTACTCAGAGTCTCTTTTTTTGATGGCAGGTGTCTATCCAAGCAGTCTGAATGCTGTAATTAAATCACAAGCTGCTCCAACAAAGTATTAGTTGATGGGTGTGCACACATATGCATCCAGCTTATTGTAAGTTTTGTATCCTTTGTATTTGATCCCCTGATAGATTTGTTTGTTTTTCAAGTGAATTGTTCAGGTTATAGTTCACATTAAGGGTGGGGAAAGGTGTGGAATGAAATACTGTGGTCTCATTTGTTTATATCACAAACATCAGGAGTGTGTACACTTTTTATATCCACTGTATAAGAATAATATTTCAAATATGTCCCTATTCTTGGCCCTTTGCCCCCCCCCCCCATTTTGTCAGTCTCTGTCCAGATTTCTTGCACTGACAGGTTGTGAGGTATGCTACAGAAATGTTACATCTCCTGCATATAGGCCCCTGTGGTGACCACTGTGATGCAATGCAGTTAACCCCACCACAAGTGAACATGCACATAGCGCAATATGGCTAGGAGTGACAGTTGTGTGAATGGTAAAATACATGCTCTTAACTTTCCTTGGGTATTGGCAAACCACAAGAGGACAATTCCATACTCACCAGCTTCAGGCTGTTGTCCCACATCCAGACCAGAGGGACCTATGTAGTTGTGGGAGAGAGGTATTGTCAGCAGACTCACATGTGGCATTGGTACGAGATGAATGCAACTTTTCTGCACATTTATGGTACAAGCTCCAATACTACACAATTGGCTGTCCTTCACCATAGATGTGCACATCTGTGCATTACAAAACCCAACCACAACTGCATTTGGACCTGACATATGCATCTAGATACTCTAGGGATACCAGTATGGCTGCTACACTAGTCTATTGATCTCCATTGAGGCCTTACCTGCAAGCTCCTCACCCGTTGGCTGGGTGCCACTCACCTTCACAATGTGGGTGCTTGGACTCTGATGTTGGGGCGGGATGGGTGCCTCAAGAGTGGCAAGGAGATCCTCGGTGGGTGTAAGTGGGGCCTGTATGGCAGGACCCCAACCTGTGGCTATGAGGTCCCTGGTCACAGCAGCCGCCCTTTGTCGGGCATGGCGTATTAGGTTAGTCACACAATGCTGGACCTGCCCTTATGTTTGTACATGCAGGCTGACATAGTTTACCCTGTGGACAAGTTCATCCATTCCCGCAGATGCTATTGGCTCCAGTTGAACATTACACTGTAGTCCTGGATGATGTGTTCAGTTATTACTGCAGTTGCAGCCTCCATGTATGCAAGATTTCTGGCACGATGCATTGCACCTGGAAGACATAAACAGGTAAATACATCACAGGAACTCATACATTTGTCAACGGTATTTACAGAACCTGCACATCAACATTGACTAGCAGTAGCCACCACTCACAACCTCATCATACCCCTGTCAGCTATCAGCACAGTATCAGCTTGCATTGCACTCCTGGTCCTTATGTGCTATGTTCCCCCAATGTGGGCAAGAAAATTGAATAATCCTCTCTTCATCATTCACTCCTGTGTAGAAGGATAATAGTGGCCATCTTCCATGTGGATGGGTTGTGGATGCTGCTTAGGCTTTGTTTTTCTACAGTGTGTAATGGAGCTGGGAGCACATGCCTGACTTCATATAGGATGCAGACATGGATGTTATCAGGTCCTTTGGAGTCCTAATTTTGTTGCCTTTCAGTAGGCATTATGGACCTGCTCCCTGATGATGAGGGGAGGGGTGCGGGTGCTGTGCATATCCACCTATACTGATGGGGGGACAGGGTGGTGATGTTTTCATTTAACCTATCTGCAGCGGGTTGGCTATAGCTATGGTATGTGTGCATGTGGTGTGATTGACCACCAGTACAGGGTGGGTTGGGCTGTTGCCTCTGAGACTGAAGACGTGTGAGGACAGCATTGTGATTGGCCTTGGTGGAGTGGATGCATCCAATTTGTACTCATAGTTAGCCTTACTGTGATTCACCTGTGACTTTATATGCTTGTTCAGACAAAGGTGGACATGCTTCCAAGTTGATGCCTGCACCTACTTGGCCCTGTACTGAAAATATATCAACCCATTACATGATTTGTGTATTGCTGCTGTCCACCAAAGGGGATTGCACTACCTTGATGGAGGTGGATTTTACAAGTCAGGTATTACTGAGACCATACAGCTATGTAGGTGCTCTTACAGCTGTTTGTAGTAGGCATGAACATGAGGTCATAACACAGTTGGACACTTCTCCAGTTTCAACTTGATAATCATGCTTATTGTAGTACCCATTTCTGTGTCAGGACAATGCAACAACCTGTAGCTGTAGGCATATATGTCTGTTGGATGCACTAACAGTCACATAACACATGTGTACAACATGTACAGCTTATTTACCTGACTGCTCACAACTCATGTCTGTTGTTTTCTGGCTTCCAGCTAAACCTACTCATACATATATGTGAAAAGGAGATACCTGATATACATCCCTGTTCTATGTCAGTATGGCACATTATATTTACACCCTTGCTGCTCAGTCATACCTGTCAAGTTGTTAGAGAAGGACATCTAGATGATAGCACACATAAAGAGGGGGCAAAGGCCCAAAAATATTGGTATTGTATTAAAATTGCTGTAACATACTTAAGTCAGTTGGTAGTACAGTAGGCTTTGCATTCTCAGAAATACCCTGGAGGACGCCCGACATTCATAAGTATGCTATTATGTTCTGATGTCAGTGTTCACAGATTTGCCTATGGTTTGCCAGATATAACACACCTCCATGTGTAAATGACTACAAATATTAGGCACACATCTGGTTATTCTGCAGCAGGACTCTGTACAGTTGAATGGTATGAGCTCAGTATATCACATGCAGTTCAACACACACTTCTGCAACAGTAGTTTACTATGCACATATACTGTATAGGTCTCTTAGATTTGCAACACAAACATGTGTATCATAGTTATATTCACAAGTAACATATGGATATGTACAACATCCCAGTAGCTGGCCTAGCAGTGTCACAGTCAGTATTGTTCAACAGACACTCCAGTAGTAGTCATATGTGACCTGTCCTTTCCTGGGGTGACTCAGGGGCCTGAGCTGTGATCTATGTCACTGCAGACACAGCCGGATGCTATGGCCATATGTGCTGTTCATCAATATATCAGTACAGCAAGTCTTGTTGAGATATATTTGTTTAACTTCCTATTTCCCATTATTACATACCCCTTACTGCATTCCATTACATTCTTACATGTTTCACATGCCTGTTATTTTCCAAGTAGTCCTGAATAGTCATGTTTTGGTCTTGTTTGGTTTGGTTTGTGGTCTTTCTTTCTTTCTCTCTCTCTCTCTCTCTCTCTCTCTGTCTACTTATGTAGAGGTTTACACCTATTTTGCACAGGCAGCAGCTTGTCTTTTGTAAGTACTGCTCATGAGCAGGTGATGGCCTCTGCACCAGTTGGGGTTCCCCAATTGCTAATTGCATGCAGAACAGCTGTGTTGTTATTCCAATAGCCAATGACATGGCAAGACACTCCTAGAATTGAAAGTTCATCATGTGAGCATTGCCTCTTTTCCTTGCCTGTGAGGAGGACATCATGGACGTGTGTGAGCTACAGCATCAGAGAGGGTAGATGGGAATCCCTCTTACAACAAAACTTGTGGAGAAACCCAACTAATTGGGGGAGAAGGTTCCAGACTTAGGGACAGAATGTGACTATTGCTATTATACAGTTGGAAAAATGCTAGTTTAACAGGGTTTGTCTGGACATGCATTTTCAGTGTGATTTCAAGTCTAACCGTATTATGTGGATGACATAACTCTCAACTGTATGGCTATCTGCAAAATGGCCAGAGGTTTGCCTGTTATGTTTGGTCTGTTCCCCAGACAGTTTTTGTCCTTGGCAAATCAGAAGGATACTCTGGGGATTTCAGTCAGTAAATGCTAACCTCGATTTGTGTTTCTGACTTCATATCCCTCAGAAAAGATATGTTACAACAAACCCTGTAACACCTGTATCTTTCTCAGTTTATGACAGCAATATTTACAATATGCCCCTGTGTTTGGTCCTCTGACCCCAATTATGTCAGGCTTTGTCCAGATGTCATGCACTAAGAGATTCAGAGGTATGTTACAGCATTATTTAGTGCCTTCATTCCTGCTATCACCCCAGTGATGTAACAGACACCCAGACATGTTATGAGGAAGAGGTCATAGATATGAGGCCAAAGCCTTTACATTCTGTGGGAATCTGTTCAGTTGCGATGTCTGTGTATGTCTGGCCATTGTTAACAGACTGTCAGGACTGTGTAGCAGTGTAGTGTATAAATGTTAGTTGGACTGTGTAGGGAGGGGGTACATGTGAGTGTCATGGGCCCTTTCTATCTGACTGTGCATGCTGCTTCAGTTTCTAGTGGTCTAGCAGCTGTATATGTTTGTATGGGCAGACTGTGACATGTCCCGTAATACCTCAGAATTCCCACTATACTGTGACTTGGGGCAGTATATGTGGGGGTAGTATGTGAGTGGCAAACAGGATATTTTTGTTCACACAGTCATTATACTGAAGTGTTCAGTTGTTTTACCAGTTTGTCACTGTGACTGGTGCAATTGGTTGTGGGTATGCACTTTCACACCAGTGTCTATTTTCCACTACTGTTACATCACTGTAGTGCCTGTTATATTTGCAAATGGATGTGTAAGTCCACAGAGCTGATTTGGGGTGGTGTTGTGTTGGTCTGATTGTAGTTTGGAAAGTGCTTGGTGACATGCTTGGCAGTTCAGTGTAGTTTCCCTAATTGCAATGGGGTCCCCTTGTGGTTGCAGTTTTGCAAACTCTGTCTTAGCACATTGGGAACACCAATATTTGTTCCAAAATAGATATTACCAACAAAATGTCACTTGGCACAATAGGTACCAGGATGAAATGTGCTTTTTTTGGAAAGGGCCAGTTGACTTAATTCCTCAATTTATTGAAAGCCTTTCAAACATGACAAGCTTTTTACAATTCACCTACTTAGTTGGAGAGAATGATATGTGCTTTTTGGATGTCAAACTGAGTAAGGACACTGTCAACAACAAGTACAAATCTGAAATATACAGGAAGCCCACACATTCTAATTCCTTTCTACACTTTTCAAGTTGCCATCCTTTTCACCAAAAGAAAAGTGTAGTAAAGGGACAATTTGTGAGGGTCGCAAGGATGGTATCAGATAAGCAAGATTTTGTTGTTGAATGTGATAATTTAAGCACTAAGTTCTCCATGAGAGGTTACCCAAACTCCTTAATTGATGAAATCAGAGAGGAGGTGGTGACAAAAAGAGACATTGGTCACTTTCGACCACTCCTAGGAGGGGGAACAATGTCAAATGAAATAGGGTCACTATCTAGGCAAACTTCTGATTTCAACATCAACTTCATTTTTACCTATTGTATTGATTTTAAATACATTAGAGGAATCATAAACAAAAATTGGAACATCATTCTGGAAGATACAGACTTAGTGAAAGCAATAGGTATTGAACCTAAATTTGTTTATAGGAGAGGAGTGAATTTAAAGAGTTTGGTAGATAAGTCTAGTGCCAAACCAACAACAGCAAATTGCGGCATGTCTAAATGTGGAATGTGCTCTCAATGCATGCACATTATGCCAGGTAATACAATATGTATAAAGGGGAACACCTATAGCATTAATGGCAAATATAATTGTGACAGCAAGAGAGTAATTTATGTAGCACAGTGCGTGAAATGTTGCACATTCTACATAGGCAAGACAGAAAGGTCATTGAAGAAAAGGGTATACAAGCATTGTTATGCCATTGGTAGAAATGATTTAACTAATGCTCTTGCCAGGCATTTACGTGATGAACCCGACCATTTCTTTTTATTCTCTGTCATTCAACAAATTAATATAAGTACCAGAGGGGGTCCATGGCAACTTTGGTTGGAGGAGCAAGAGTTATTATGGCAAATCAGAACATCGGCTCATATTCCTCCAGGATTGAATGAGTATGCATCAATAAAAAGCATACTGAAAATTAAAGCATTAAATAGATGACAACAGTTATATTTGGGCTGACTATACATAGTTTATTTGTAAACAAATAAATTAAAATTCTATAGACACTTGACATACTCAAATGTCAAAGGATGTTTTAACATTTTGTTTTTTAAAATGGTTCATGAGAATGAGTTTTATTTGAAGTAATTTCAAAAAAACTCATGTATTTGTTAACTGTTGTGTCAGTTCTTGTTTTAGTTTGCCAGGGCTTATTTTGTTAGGCCATGATAAGTAATTAGTACTAGTATGCAGGTAAAACATTTCATTATATAGGTTAGTGGGAAATAAATATTAACAAAAAACTTTTTATATAAAAAATGTTTTTACACAATGTTTTATATAATGTTTTAACATATGGTTTTAAATGCGTATACATAATATCAGTGTATTGCATACATTTTTTATGTGGAAAGTACATAGTTATAATATATAATTAACCAACATATAGATACTTTTACATATAAATATTGGTATTATTTGTATTGTCAGTTTATGTGGGGAAAATTGCTGCTTTCTTGCAAATACAATTAATGACTTAATTATTGTTTAATTGGGTAATATCATCCAATTAAGAGATATATTTAAAGAAGGCAGGATGGTTGTTCAAATTGTGATTGTCTGAAGAAGGTTGGGGTATTACCTCGACCGAAAGCGCTTACGTTGAATAAACAGTCCCTGCATCATCTGGTTCCTGCTTGGATCGTTTCTGTTACATTTTTTGAGTTTAGTTTTGGTTTGTTTAGTGTTTTACTAGTTTCCGTAATGTTATGTTATGTCCAGGTATTCATAGGATGTCCAGTTGTGTGGCTCATATCTTTTGCCTAGTCCCCATAACTGTTGTGTATTTCTGACAAATCAGTGGGATGATGTGAGGACTGAGGTCAATAACTTATGAAAAGCAATTGAGTATCGGATTTGTGATATTTCATGCAATATACGTTAGAACAGACAGCGTTACTGCAGCAACTTAATCAGATTATCTACTCACATATTTCAGATGCATCCTTATTATCATGCCTTTGTCCCCCCACTTTGTCAGGCTTCGTCCGTATTCATTGCACTAAGGGGTTTTGAGCATACCTGTCAACTGCCAGGCATTCCACAGGATGTCCAGATGTTTGGCTCATATTTTGGTCTGTTCCACTAATTATTTGTATGTGTTATGTCAGTAAATAATGACATATATATTTCTGTTTCAGACTTAATATCCTTCAGAAGATGTATGCTGAAACAAACCCTGTTACTGTACCATCTTTATTAGTTTATAAGGGTGATATTTAAAATATGTCCCTATTTGTGGCCCATTGTCCCCCCATTTTGACAGATTTTGTCCAGATTTCCTGCACTAAGAGTTATGATTCTGATGAGGCATGAATGCACTACATGTTTTATATATATATATATATATATATATATATATATATATATATATATATATATATATATATATATATATATATATATATGTGTGTGTGTGTGTGTGTGTGTGTGTGTGTGTGTATTTATATATGCAAACATGACTGATTCCACAGAACTTTTTCCCTAATGTTGAATGCCTCTATTGAAAAAGCACAAGAAATTTCTACAGCTCAAATGGTGTAATGGTACATTTCTCTGACTATAGTGTACAGAGTCCTGGGTTCGAGATCTACCACAGCCATCTATTTTGTTGCTGGGCAAAACAGAGGCTGATGGAGACAGAGTGAATAAATCAGCTTTAAGTGGGTTTGCCCAGTTTTGCGTGATGCCAAGTGATGCCAAAACATGGTTAGTCCATTTTGGCTTCACTTAGTCATGCTTTTTCCTGCTTACACCTGCACTAATTTATTTAACAGAAAAGAAAAAGAAGTGATAGGAAAGTGGGGAAAAAGGGGCATTCAGAGGGAAAAACAATATGAAAGGTGCAGGATGGGTGTAGGGAATGCCCATAGCTGTCCATTTCTTATAAAGCAACAGCTGTGCATTTGTACAGAATTTGGAGGTAAATTTGGACACTCAAACCCCAGAGAGGGGGGTGAGGACAACATAAATGTGTTGTCAAGCCAATTGAACCAGATTACATGTGTCCAGTGGAAATGTTTTCAAAATGGACAGCTATGTATGGGCCGATATTTGTTTTTGGGACAGATGCCCTTTATTTTTAAAGGTGAGAGTGAGATTTTGGGGAAGAATTGCAGGTACATCTGGGGAGGTAGGTTGGGTAGGGAGACAGACAAGACAGACAAGACAGCACACATGGGCAGTATATGACACATGAGGGGGTGAACACCTTTGATGGGTTGGGTGGTTGGGAATCCGAAGCCCATGATCCCCCAAATGGATAAAGTGGGACTGAGGTCCCCACCCATGGGCAGTCACCACTGTACCTTCATGGCCCCAAAGGTGGCTGTGCTGGGGGCTGGACAGGAGGGGCAGCCTGCCCCTTAAGGTGCACCAGGCAGCCCTCCATCTGGCACAGGCGGTCATCCAACTCTGTTAGTTTAATTTTGCACACCATACCCTGGAACTGACTGGAGGTGACAGGCTCCTGTCTGTACCCGCTCCCAGGGGGGTCTGGCACCATTCCATGAGGAGGTTCCATCTGAAGGTGGTGCAGGATCAACAGACAAGAAAGTCCCAGGTGGGGACCCAGATGTTCTGGGGCACAGTGCCACGGCCAGATGAGGCAGGACAGGTGGATCCGCCAGGATCTGCATTCCTAAAATGTGCTATGGTGTTGAGGTTTTACAAAATATGTTGGTTAGTCATGAACAACACATTTCAAGGTAAGTTATAACAGCATGCATTAGTGTTCCAATTAACCCCATAAAACAGATTTGAAAAAGTTGCATAGCAAATAGAACACATGCATACATGGAATAATAGTATGCATCATAACACCATGCCAGTAACATTGAAAGCAACAGGCCACCAACAATGGTATTTGAACAAGGTATGTTAACATGCAACCAGTCAAATATATGAACGATAATAGAACACAAGTCCCAACATTAGGTTTGGAGAACAACATACCTGTAGTATATGAATTATAGTATTGATCCAGATAAGGGGTAGGGGGAGAGGCAAAAAGTCCATTAACAACTGTTTATGCTTCTATTTTCCACAACAGTACTGGTCAATACTCTATGGGTCTGCCCTCACTTTACATCTAACTATGGTCCATAGCTTCTGTAGCACAAACATACCTCTTAAACTGACAGCCTGGAATGGTATGGGGCAAACTGTGACAACTCTGGGTATATGACTAGAGGGGACTCGTACATGTCAGGGTTACATATCTGGCACAGAAGGCGTACCCTGAACTGCTGTTATGTGAGTGTGCTACTGGCATACTTCAACTAGTTTTCTATCTGTGCCCAGGGTTATTGGCAGCAGTGACCACTAGCCATGACAGCATGACACTTGAGAGAGATGTATCAGGAAGAGTGGATGTTGTATGTACCTATCCTGCTGTCATTTGCAGGCATGTGGTGGGAAAGTTGAAGAGTTCTACATAGTTTATTAGTATACCCTTCATACAGCTACTACCAATATTTCTTTACCTGTAAAGCCTGTGGAGAAAATATATATTAACAGACCTGACTATTTTTACATGTTTTCCTGATTCCTTGTGTATAGATATCCACACATCTCAGTAACACTCCCTGGATTTGAACCATGTATGGGTGCCCAAAGTTAACAACTAAGCAATTTCTCATCACACTGAGCTACTGGGGAACTGCTGCTTCTTTTTCACTGGTTTCTGCCTAATAGTCTCTTGGTTAGACAGTCAGAACTTGTAATCCTGAGATGCATGCATGACAGATAGTGTTGTTGTTTTTCTTTTGGCTTTTCCCAATTAGGGGTTGCCACAGCGGAACTCCAGTCCACTAATGATTGGCAGTTGATTTTTATGGTGCCGAGGTGCCAGCCCGACACCCAATCTTCAACGAAGGCATGCCTATTCACGCATGTCTTTCGAATGCCACTTGACCGCGAGGAGGACACGCAGACTCCACACAGAAGTAGATGTTTATTACAGATTAATATTAGTCGGACAAACTTTATTTATTCAGTTAAAACAGTAACAGTATAGCTACTAGCAGTAAACAATGTACTCCTTTTTAGTTATTTGCACAATATACTGTAAAATGGATATTTGCTCACCAACCTGTAGGCACAGCCTCAGCAGTCTGTCTCCATGGGCTTTGATGTTACTAGCCCTCCCTGCTGCAGCTGTAGAGCAGGAAAATAAACATTATGCATACCTGTCTATCACATCCTCAGGCTAGAATTTGGTAAACCTATATCTGTGAAACTTACAAACTGCTGGAGCACAGCTGTCCCTAGCATCTTAGATCCACTGGTCCAAGAGTGCCCCCTTCCTCCATTTCAGGTCAGCATAGTGGTACTGGACCTGCTCTCCAGTTCGGGGGATTCCAGTAGCACTGGTGAGATCACAGGGGAGATGGTCCCATGCCTCTGCTTTATACTGAAAGCCCTGGTACTGGCCCTGCACCAGTCTCTCATCATGGTTACTTATGGGGAGTCCCAGCCATGACCCTGGACTCCTGGATGCCCTAGCACTGTGCCCTAATGCATGAACCCTCACCTATGCCAGCCACGGTTCCTGTACAAGTTGAACTATAACAGGTACTGGCTGCGTTCCCATCTGTGCAGTTTAAAAAAGGCCATATTCCTGCCCTTTGCTGTCATTGGTCAATTTTGAAAATGTTGAGCACAGCTTAGTGGTGCGCAAACCTGGTAAGCTGATTTTAGCAATGCTTAAAGGGGAAATTGTTGAGTACTGCTTAACAGTCTGCAAATCCGCTTAGCATATCTGACTGCTGATTAGCATTCATGTCTAAGCAATGCTTAAAATGGCTAAGCATAGCTGAACACTGCTAACCATTGCTCACTTTTAATTTTTAAAAATATCAAACTAATGACTTCATTTAGAAAGTGTATATGATTTACTTTACATGATGTCCCTCTATGTGCTTTCATTACATTCCCAAGGGGTGCGACTATACTGTATCAGACACTTGTGTATACATGGGTGGTTTCACATGTTATATGCACTCACACTTCCATTTTAGACCAGTTACCCTACCCTGGTTGACAAATATCACTTGCTAGATCATTTAAAAAGAAAAAAATAATTTTAAGACTGCTTTCCTATGTAAAAATGAAATGCCTGTCTTGGTACTCGAACTGTGAACTCTTGCATATAAAGCCAGGGCTTTAACCACTATGCTATCCCAGCATTAGGATTTTAATTATATATTTTTATTTATCTCCTCTGCGGTGTTTAAGCAATGATGGGCAGAGGGCGATAACACGCACACCTGCTCAGCTATGCTTAAACATACCTTAGTTGTTCTTCTTTTGGCTTTTCCTGGTTACGGGTCACCACAGCAGAAGTCTGGTCTGCTAATGATTGACAGTAGATTTTTATGGTGCCAAGGTGTCAGCCCAATGCCTAACCTTCATCAAAGGCATGCCCATTCACTCATGTCTTTTGAGCAACACTTGACCACAGGGAGGGCATGCAGACTCCACACAGAAAGTGCTCCAGCTGAGAATCGAACGGGTGAACCTCTTGCTGTGAGGTGACAATGCTACTGCTGCACCACCATGGCTTAGTATGGAAAAAATATTTTTAATTATTTATGGCCTTCTACAACTTTGTTACTCTAGGAGGTTAACATGTATGTGAGGCAGGCATCTGGGCATTCTGCAGACACCTGTACAGTTGAGGACGTTGGCTGTAGGGCACTTTCAGATGGCAGACATTTGTGTTTCAGTCTTCATACCCTTCAAGAGGTCCGTGCTACTGCATACCTTTTATTCTATCAGCTTTCTGGGTTTTTCAGTGTAATGTTTAGGGAATGCCCCTATTTATGTGCCTTTGTCCCCCATTATTTATGGATTTGTACAGCTTTCTTGCTCTAGGAAGTTGAGAAGTATGTGATGCAGGCATCTGAGCATTCTGCAGCAACCTGTACAGTTAACGGCTATGACCAAACAGCAATTTCATATGGCAGACATTTGTGTTTCAGTCTTTATACCCATCAGGAAGTCCATGCTACTGCATACCTTTTATTCCATCAGCTTTCCGGGTTTTCTCAGTGCAATATTTAGGGAATGTCTCTATTTGTGTGCCTTTGTCTCCCCATTATTTTTGGCTTTGTACAGCTTTATTGCTCTAGAGGGTTGAGAAGTATGTGAGGCAGGCATCGAGGCATTCTGCAGACACCTGTTCAGTTGACAGCTATGGCCGTACAACACTTTTACGATGCAGGGGGTGAGTGACAGAACCTGTCACACACCCCCTGCATTGTTTCTTGCTCCCCTAGCTATTTCAGTGTCTGTGGACAATGAAATGTTCATTTTATTTTATTTCAGTGTCGGCGGACACTGAAATACTTTTAAAAAGTGCCGTACGGCACTTTTGGAGTGCAGGGGGCATGTTGGATGTGCACGCACTACTTAGACACACCATCTGCACTCAGTACTCTTCATGTCCATTTAGCCTTCATGAATATGCAAGGCGCACTGCTGTTAATACTAATGCTAAATGGACATGGTTCACTCCGTGCAGGAATAGCATTAGGGTTTGTCTTAATCTATCTAGTATTCCTGACTTGCCTCCCAAACTGTAAAAAAAAATGAAAATCATTAATCATAATGACTGTGTCTTGTAACCCTGCAGATATTTTAATTATTACCCTTTGAAAAACTTGTGGTACTGCTGAAATTCAAAACAGTTTTAGAAACATGTATCAACCCAGAAGGGGAGTAAATGTATAAAGCTTTTGGGTAAATTCATCTTGCCTAACATAGTGCAACTCTTCATTAGCATGAAGTCCAAAGAAGTATTAAGCATAATTACACAACTTCCTCAGTAGTCTGAAAAGGAACAGGTACCCTTTTGATCCAAAAGTATGCCTCACATACTTCTCAACCTTCTAGAGCAATAAAGCTGTACAAAGCCAAAAATAATGGGGAGACAAAGGCATCGTGCCTTAATTCTTGAGGACAAACCCTAGTGCTATTCCTGCATGGTTAAAAGTGATAAATACTTTGTTTCATCTCTTGAGACACTGACATGTGTTGCATATATTTTTTGCAAGACCACTTGCAGTCAAAAGCAGCTTAAATATCCAGAAATGTTCAGTTCTCCTATACTTTTTCATGCAGCTTCAATGTTGGTAGTACTTGCATTGTAGGCATTTTGTGCTACAAATCAAAGAAATGCAGCTAAACAATTAGTGGATCATTAGAATTGCAAGTAAAAGTGGAAATAAAATAATATTTGTGAGCATGAGATTTGTGACTTGGTTCATTGTAAGTATACTATTCTCGATGTTAATAACATGAAAATGTGAAAACTGGAATCATTATTATCATCAAAAAATGAAAAACAAGGCTGGATGTTATTATACCTGGATGTGATAGTGCTGCAGACACCCATTAGAGGAATTTGTAGACTGTAACAACATTTTTCCAACAGAACCAAATTCAGTACAAGATGAAAATGCAACAGGTGGTGCCCTGAGCAGTATATTGTACACTGGAAAGCATACACATTGTAAAGGTGAATGAAGAGACATTAGACATGATGTATACTCAGCAAGAACCTCTACTGCATTACATTGCTAAATAAGTCACATGATATATTAGCTAAGCTAATAGTAACTCTCCTTAAATACATAGTTATTGCATAAGTACTATGTGATAATATATGACTGCATATACTGCAGTAGTGACCACACCAAACATCCATAAATACAGTCTGGCACATAACAGAATAAATCTCACTTACTCATCAGAACAGCATCTGATAATCATAACAAGAAAGAGATCTCGGCTTTGTCTACTTATGTCACTAAACTCAGTGTTGCACATATATAATGAATCTCATTCACTCTTCAGCACGGCCTGCAAAAAATCAATAATCTTTATTAGACAGAGACAATCGAGTGTCTCTGACATTTCCACTTTGACCTTGTATGCAGCAGCTTTATGTAACCTTTAGTTAAATGCTTATACATAAATCCTAAAATACACAGTTTCTTTCTCTCTCTCTCTTTCTCTCTTTTGCTTTTTTGTGCAATGTATGTTGGTGTATTCTATTGACTGTATATATTCACACAAAGCAAATGTAATGACATCACACTGACTATAAAGCTGTCATTCAAGCTTTGACTGAGAAACTGCATGACCACCAGTATAAAGTCCTGAAGCTACTAGCAAGATGGTTATGCCCCTTGTCAGTATATGGTAGGACTTTTCAGACAGATTTTGGTGCTAAACCGCAGTAGCCTTGCTATTTCCTAAATGTATGAGTGAGATGAATCATGCTGCAGGCAAGATTATGCATAAAAAGTACAGAAAGCGAGTCTCTAAACTTAAGGATACAAAGACAGTCTAACTGTTACAGAATATTTTTTGTGCTTTTTGACCCATGCCTGAAACTATCAAGCTCTTCTTGATACCTTGGCCCATTTATACCCCGATGCTGAATTTCAGCCATGAGCAACTACCTGTCCAGAGGCGACAGTCACCCAGGCCAAGATGAATGTAACTTGTGCTTCTGGCCATGTCTGTGCCTTTCCCACACTATCTTGGAGATGCTGATCTCATCCTGGTAGCCTGAGTGTCAGTCACCCCCCCACACACACATTTAAGGCAGTTTGTGTTTCAGAAGGGAACTAAGGTTGGATGGCACAATGCCAGGGTAATCCTATGGGCTAGGCTTGTAAAGGCTCCAGGGCCATTAGCCTACTACACACCTATGAACCTATGAACCTATGAATATTGTTGTCTCCAGGACACAGAAGTACACATTGGTGCATCCTACATGCTAGCCTTTATCTTCACAACACCAGTAGAGGCATTTATTTGAAATACTCGGACCACCTTTACCCCTCAATCCTATGCAAGAACACTCTTTGGTATTAAATAACAGGGCTGTCATCACCATCTTTGATGGCCACAGTGCATGTCTTTCCCAAACTGGCATCCTGTTTTCTGTGCTATGAGCTACTTGCAATAGCATTGAAGTGGCAGAGAACTGTTTGGGAGCCACAGCACATGCCCCAAGATGGGCAAACAATAACCACTAATTTTCCATTCTTCCCTGCCCGTTCCACCTGCATCCAAGCCATATTCTGTTGTAAACATTTTAAGTGGTATATTTTTAGTTGTGCCTGGAAAATAAACCTGACAATAGTATTTAGGAAAGCCTGCAGAATCATTCTGTCTATGTGCTCAAGGTCTGCAGAGAAATTTAGTTCTTTAAGCTAGTTCTGTTGTCAAGAAGCTTGCCATGCCAGAAAAAGAGTGTAGTTTATTGGTATAACTTACATGTAACATCATCAGTATTGTCCTTAGACCTTCCTTTTTTGCTTCTATCTATTTTGCACACCCAAGATCCAGATATGGGCATATTAAAATGTGTAACCAATGCTACTCATGAAATATTATCTTCCTCTTATCAATTCCTAACTGCTTTTGACATCAAGAACAATTTTACTGAAATATCTTTAACTGATTTCACTTGCAGAAAAGTTAGATTGCCAACAAGTTATGAACATTAACTCTTGTGAGTCTAGAATGATCATGGATCTGTATATTTCAGTAATAGTGTATGTGAGGGCTATCCTGTGCTTTGTCAATGATTAGTCTATCAGAAATCATGTGTTCAGGGGGCGTGGCCAAGGATGAACACAGGATAGCAGCAGATTTCTTCAGCTCCATCAATTTCATTACATTGACAGGAATTAATTACTTAAAAAATTAATTTTTTAAGTAATTTTCTTTCTAAATATGTTTGTTTTATATAGTTCTTGAACTATATCTAAAAAAGAAAAAAAATCTTAATAATATTCCTGTCAGAAATTACTTTGGAAATTTTCCTGTCAGTTTATCAGTCTGAAATGAGTTCCAGTAAGACAAATTCTCAAGACTCCAGCATCAAGAAAGAACTTCAGTCTCTGATAATTATAGTCCAGCAACTTACTGCTAGGATGGATAAAATGGATACTAAAATAGACACTTTCATAGAAAAAACTACAAAACAAATAGACTTGTTACATATGGACCTGCAACAACAGAAGATCCAGATGACAGGCATAGAAGAAGCTGTGAATGACATGGAAAATAGAATACAAGAAGAGGAAATCAACATTGAGTTTCTGCTGAAACAAAATACACATTTACAAACAAAGCTGGATAACCTGGAAAATAGATCTAGGCGCAATAACATTAGGATTTTTGGACTGCCAGATAATATTGAAGGTAACAATATTACTTCTTTTTTAACAACATGGCTCCCTAAAACTTTAGATTTACCAGAAGCATTCTCTTTTGGTATTGAAAGAGCACATAGATCTATAGCTAATACTAACACTAACAAAAACTATCCTAGATCAGTTATAGTTAGATTTCTATCATCCTTTGTTAAAGAGATGGTTCTTAAATCTGCTTGGGCTAAAGCTCCTGTTAAGATTAATGAAACAACTGCACGTTTTGACAATGACTATTCTTCCATGGTATTAGCTAAAAGAAAAGTTTTTCTGCCACTAATAAGGGAGCTTAAAAAAGCACAGTTTAAAACATACCTTCTGTTTCCTGCCAAGCTTAAAATCTTCCTTCCTGATGGTCCTAAAATTTTCGATGACTTAGACTCTGCTTTACTGTTTATCAAAAAAAATAAGATTTTGGAAAAAATAGAAGAAATGGAATGGGCTAGTCCTTCGTTAAAGAGACTGGCAACTGAAACTTCGTGGAAGACTTCAGAGAAGAGACTAAAAAACAAATGATTTGTACTATGTTTTTTCTCTCTCATCATTTTATTTTATTATTAATCTTTTTAAATATAGTTCCTGCATTTCCAAGAAACAACAAATATTTTGAAAAAGATTTAATCAAAGTTATTCTCTGTGTGCAAAGAAATGTTTTGTTTCATAACTAGTCAAAATATCTGGAGATTTAATGGCAAGCTGTGATTTAACTTGTTTCTCTTTCTGAAGAGGAAAAATAAGGTCAGTAATCTGATACATTTTTTTCCTTTAAAAGTTTATATGTTCTTCAAATGCTATTCCTAATTATACTTTCTTGATTACACTGCTTATGCTTGTTTGTAAATAATCTGTCATGTTTTAACTAATAATAATTAGAACTAAATAATAGTAAATAATGTTTTATTTTTAACTCTATTAATATAAACAGTAAGTAACATTCTATTGTATATACTTCTTATAGCTTTCTCTTACATTTTTTTTTATTTTCTGCCTTACACCCTTTTACTTTCTACTCTCTTTTCTTTTCTTTATTAATATATAGAAATACTTTTGATCATATAGACACAGTAAATATAGGAGTTGAGTTGGGACAAAAATGTTGAGTTTTGTTACTTATTAATAATTTTGGGCTTGATTTCACTTACATAGAGTCTGTAAAAACCTGTAGAATGCATTGTGAAGGTTTTGTCATGTTTAGATGCATTTACACTGCTAAATGAATGTTTGTCACTAGTTTTTAATAAGTTTCCCGCCAAAATGTTAAGAGAGACAATCTGGGATGTGGGCTGTCTCATGCACAGTGTCCATGAGCTACTTCAAAAGCTTCAACTCTCAGAATTCTCACAGAGAAGCTGAAAGCAGCTGGTCTCACCTTTGACCTAGATATCACACTGACACATCACAGATACAGGAATAGCAGATTAATAATATGTGTTAAAAACCTATGTCCCAAACATATACATTACTATAACTCATTTAATTCATCTGATTGACAAGCATAAATAATTTTATAACTCTATACTGGAAGAAATTGTCATGTGATATATTTTAAAGCAGTAGTATAGCAAGTTTGTAAAATCTGGTTACTAAAATGTGTTTGCTGTGCATTATTTTGTATAAAGCAGACAGATTTATTGAAGGGACACAATGTAAGAAGGTGCACAGTAAAGATACAACTCAGTGAGATCAGATATATATATATATATATATATATATATATATATATATATATATATATATATGTATGTGTGTGTGTGTGTGTGTGTGAATGTGTGTGTGCATGAATGTATGTGTGTGTGTTTGTGTGATTGTGTGTTTGTGTGTGTGTGTGTGTGTTTGTGTGTGTGGATGCATCTCTGTGCGTATATATATATATATATATATGTGTATATGTGTGTGTATGTGTGTATGTATATATATATATATATATATATATATATATATATATATATGTGTGTGTGTGTGTGTGTGTGTGTGTGTGTATGTGTGTGCATGTAGATATGTATATAAATGTTTCTGAGAATCTGCTTAACTATGAAGTATGATTTATAACAATTTCTATGAATACAATATTTTATTCTATTGGCAATAGTGAGTTTGAGTAAATGCTCATATACAAGCAATCCAAGGTTTTTTGGAAGCTGTTAACTGTATTTACATGACAGAAAATAGATGCATCCTAATATATGTAATGTCTGAATCATATTAGCCAAAGTTTTTGATTTAAATGAATGTTAGAACTTATTTTTCTCTCCTCTTGATTTCTAACATCAAGATTATTTGAATGCTATTTGAATACAAGTGTTTTATATTACATGGATGTATATAGTAGTTTGAACAGTTTTTAAAAAAAAAAAAAAAAAAGGTTTATTTTAGTTTATATGATGCTGTTTTACCAAATGTGTAGTCTTGTCTTGCTAGATAATTGAATTAAAACTGTTAACTTCAGTTAAATATAACTAGTATTAAATTGATAAGGTGGTAGCTGACGTACTGCTGCTTAGGGTAGGGGTTAACTTGAGTGGTAAATACTACTCTAAGTTGGAGTTTACAACTCAGGCTGGATGCAAGGTTTAATCCTTACATTATTTTCACTTGTTCATTGTTATTTGTATATAGTTTTGACATCCACAATATATTTTGTACATTCATTGTCACTACAAACAAAATTGAATCCTATCTGAAATCCCATAAGAGATTCAATAAATACAGCTATATTTAAAGGTACACCTAAAGGAGGAGATGTAACATTACTTATCTTGTTATTTGTTATTTTGATCATAAGATTCTTAAGTTTTAAAAATGCCAAATGACGTCTTTAAAAGGAATTTCTTTAAACATTAATGGATTGAATAATCCATGTAAAAGGCAAGCCTAATAAGATACATTAATTTACATAAGGCCAACTTAGTCTTCCTACAAGAAACCCATCTCTTGAAAAAGATATTGATAAACTAGCCACAAACAAATATACAGTATTGGTTAGTTCAGAGCACACTCAGAAAAAGAGGAGTGGCTATTTTATGGAATAAAAGTATGCCCATTCCTAAAACCATTAAGTCTTATCAGGATGACAAAGGAATGTTTTGTATGGTTACAATACAAATTAATGGGAAGACTTACACTTTAATTAATGTATATTGGATGCCTGGAATTGGTATTAATACAGTGAAACATCATCTTGATAAGATCATATCATTCTCTATAGGAGATATTATTTTAGCTGGTGACTTTAATTGCATACTACATGAAAGTGATACTACCACTATAGGAAAGAAGAATTACATCTAATGCAAAACATTTAAAGGATTTTGCTAATTCTTATCATTTGAATGATATTAATAATCAGATAGATTCAAAATCATTACCATACACCTTTTTTTCTAACAGATACAAAACTTATTCAAAAATAGATAGGGTCTTTATTTCTAACCAGATGGTAACAGATTTAATTAATTCCAAAATCATTTCATGTCCTATATCTGATCATAATTCAATTATTTTTGAATTTATGATAAAAAATACTCATAATGTTCAGATCAAAAGGATACCAGCATACTTAACTCAACTAAAAGACTATAAAGAATATATACTTTCAGAAGTAAAACATTTTTTAGACATAAATAATACTCCTGAAGTCTCCATTGTTTATGTTTGGGATGCCTTAAAATCATATCTATATGGACAAAGTATCAGATGGTATAATAATAAAAGGAAATCTTGGGATAAGGAATTGTTAGATATTCAAAGTAAATTAGACTCTTATAAACATAATAATAAAGAAAATATTATGGACAAGAAAGTTATTGAAGAAATAAACAAACTAAATGAGAAATACAAAGAAATTTTAACTCATAAAGTTAAAATAACTTTAGAGAAATACAAGTTTTTGTCTTATTCAATAAGCCCCAAATACTTACATAGACTTAAAAATAAAACAAAAAGGTTGAATAAACAAAACCATATCAAAGAAATATTTTCTCTAAGGAAAAAGAAGAATGTTTCTAGTATACCAGAAATACTAGATGAATTTAGAAATCACTTTCACAAAATTAACCATAATGATATTAACATGGAACCCAAAGATAAAATAAAGGAGTTTATAACCACAAATATGAATAAAAAGCTTAATAAACAACAGATTAAACTATTGGACAAGAGTATTTCATATACAGAAGTTATTACACAAATAAATAAGCTTAAATCAAACAAAGCACCGGGTAATGATGGTATTATACCAGAGATGTATAAAATCCTTTCTAAAATACATATTCATTAATACATAAGGTTTTATTTTGGCCCAAACTGAGTTAATAACCCCCATCTTGGCAATATACATTTATTTCGCCAATTTTAAAACCTAATAAAGATCCAACTAGATGTTCTTCATATCGGCCCATCTCATTACTTAATGTTGATTATAAAATGTTTATGAATATCTTTGCTGATAGATTGAAGACAATCATTCCGGCATTATAGATATAGATCAGACAGGCTTCATTGTAAATAGAAATACTTTTGATAATATAAGAAGAACTTTAACATTAATAGATTTTGCAAATAGGAAAAAGAAAGATTTAACACTTATTAGTCTTGATATAAGTTCAGCATTTGATTCAGTAAGTTGGGACTATCTGTTTACCTTAATGAAGTGCACAAACTTCTCGGATGCATTTGTAAATCTAATTGAACATTTATACAAAGGAACATTGGCTTATATTAAGGTAGGAACATATGTCTCACAAAAAATACCCATTCTTAAAGGTACAAAACAAGGATGTCCACTTTCTCCACTATTATTCACTTTAGTAATGGAGCCTTGGGCTAATTTGATCAGAAACAGTACTGACATAGAGGGTTTTGAAATAGATGAAAATACAACATCCAAAATTCAACTTTTTGCAGATGATGTTCTAATTACATCAGCAGGATCTAATTCTTCTATACAGTCTCTATTTGATAACATGATGAATTTTAAAAGTATTTCTGGTTTAATATTCAATGAAGAAAAAACTAAAATACTACCTATATATACACGAAAAAATATTCTCATTAGTGATTTTACTAAATATGTACCCAATTCAGGTCAGATAACTTATTTAGGTATAATACTATCTAAAGATATTAAATCTATTATATATAATAATTATAATACCTGTTTTCTTAATATACAAAATCTTTTTAATACCTGGACTAATATGTTTTTTACTATGGAGGAGATACTTACAATTATTAAAATGATAATATTCCCCAAGATTTTATACTTAATGCAATCAATAATACTTCCACCTACAAAATAATTATCAAGAAACTGAACACACTAATGTTAAATTTCTTATGGGCACCTAATAGACCTAGGATTGCATTAAAGAAACATACTAATAGCTGGTCTCAAGGGGGTATTTCTTTTCCAGACTTTAATTTATATACTATCTCTTCTATTGTAAAAGTTATTACTTTATTAATAGATCAGTCATATGTCACAAAATGGAAAGATTATTGGGAGCTAATTAGTATACACTTCATGAAAATCTCCTTAACACATAAAAATATGATTGTAAATAACTCCATGTTATGGTTACTAAAGGAATTTTGTACTTCACCTATTACACCTAAACATATGGTTTGTTACCCATTAAATATTATTATTAGTTATCGTAACTTTATATTCATGCACCCTAAGTATAGGGAATGGAATTTTATTGTATTTCCTATAATGTATACTCAGGGTATGCTTTTGTCATCTACTTCTGAAGGAACTCATTTAGCTATAGATAATGATCTAAAGTACTGGTATCAGTTGATATCTGATAATAAAGTTAAAAATCTAGATTTCTTAAAACAAGAATTTGATCTAAGAGAAACTTGCTGGTTAGAGGTTCAGACCTTTAGACAACATCTCATTAATAAAATAGATTTAATGTCTATAACTGTTAAATAATCTATTCCAACACTGATTGATTACTTGATATTAAATTTACAACATAAAGTTTCTGATAAAGGTAAACTTTCATGCATACATAAAGTTATCAGACAAGAAACTTTTTACAGTGTAGATTCATACTGGAATTATTTCACTTCTATTAATGGGGACCCACCAAATCAACAAGATAAACAATATATATTAGAATCTGCTTATAGAACTACGTCTTCCATTGTTTGGAGACTTTATACATGGACATTTTTACATAGATCTTTTTATACACCTTTGATGTTGAATAAAATAAATAATAAAGATAATCTATGTAAGAGATGTAATGTAGAAATTAATGCTGACTGGGCTCATATGTTTTATGACTGTATAAAATTGAAAGAATACTGGAAGTCAATTAATGAATTTTTGCAGGCTCTTTTTACAGATAATTTCATTATTTCTAAATCTCTTATATTATTCAACACACCTGTACCTCAAAGTGTTAAAAAGGTTAAGCTTCCCTTGTTATGGTCTATTCTAGCAGTGGCTAGGAAAATAATAACTAGAAATTGGATTTCAGATACACCTCCTTCGTTCAATGAATTTAAAAATGTTATGAATATAGTGTGCCATATGGAAATAAACACAATTAGGACTAGAACAAATAGAAAAACATCCTATTTTATTGTATGGGATAATTTACAAAATTTGTTAAAAAAATTTTAATTTCAATAGCATGGTATTTTAGTTTAATTAATTGATCTGATTGTAGTGGATGTCTTTGTAAATACTTTAGTTGTTTTGTTGAATATTATAATAATACCTATTTTTAATTACTTGTATAAAATTGTTATGATATTTCTCTTATATGTTAAAACAATAAACCTGTTTTGAAAAAAAAAAAAAAAAAGAAAAACAGGTAAGGTGCTATGGCAAAAAAAAAAAAAAAAAGAAATCATGTGTTCAATCATTTTGGATTGAAATCAATGATTACTGAAGATTTTCTTGCAGTGTTTTTAAAGGTTTATCCTGGGTCTACAGCTATGTGACTATGGAGATGGTATACTTAAGTTTGGGGGTATGACGGCTTACCCCTCTCAAAACAACTTGTGTTGCGATCAGTGTCAGTGGAGTGCATTCATTTTGTTTAGCAATTGCAAGGACTTGTGATCACTGCAGTGACTTCCTGACAGTTAACTCTTGATCTAATAGACTGGAATCAAAGTCATTCAGCAAAGTTTTTCAACTCTTTCATCCAGAATCTGGGATAATGTCAAAAATAACCAGGAACAAAGGCCCCAAATCTGAGATGCTTTTAAAATGCTGATACTATTAACTAAAACATTGAGAGAATAAAAGTTTGTGAATTGAAGAATGCAGCTATAAAGAATGATACTATTTTTTTCAAAAAAGCAGCTACAATGAATGATACTTTTTTTTTCAAAAAAAAAAAAAATCACCAGTTTTATGAGAGTCAACAACATTTTGAGACAAATTCAGGGAAGTTCCTGAAAATCAAAAGCATTAGTATTTGAGTGGCATGAACAAAATCCAATTCAGTGCTTCATGGTATAAAAACAGCATTTGTTTGCCCTCTGTTATTCAAGTTCTAGTGAAAACAGTTAGTTTTGTAAGTGGGAGGGCTAAAGCCACCTGCCACTGTAAGTAAATGACCTCACTTTAACTGGTTGAGGAGAAATAAACCTTTAGACTAATGCTAGTATTAAAATATGTGCTAAGCAAGCATACTGGAACCCATAAATTATAATGTTTTGATAGTTTAGGACAATTTTTATCTTAATGATTTCATTCCCCTCAGTCATTTGTAGTTTTAAACTCTATTGTTCAAGGTATTTATTTGACTTTACAGAAGGAGACAGTTATATTTTAACATATACACATGGTCTATTTCTGTCTCCAGAGACCACCCTAATACAACAACACAGTCTTACATGTTGAATAATATATTCATTGTGCCACTGCACAGAATGTTGCACAATGCTACAGTTTTCATAGTCTGTAACTGTTAAAGACTAGACACCTAAATTTGCAGCTATCACACAGAAACTGGTAAGATGTAATCTTGTTCTGCAAACAGCTGTACTCCGCAAAATTACAACAGAGTTAATTAAGATAAAAACAGATATGTACATATTGTACCATATTCCCCACTGACCACATTACTTTAGTGCAAGCTAATGATACACTTTCTGGACAGTTTAATAATCAAGGACCCCATAACTACATACTTCAAACAACCAAGAGAATGTCAGAATTGTCAAACTATCTTATAGTTTTGAAAATTACTACTTGCATTTGACAAACACATTCAACATCTGAAAAGAATGAAAGCTCTTATTTTTTTTTAAATAAATCTAAGAGCAGAGTTTACTTTCAGATACCTGAAATATTTTGCAGGGGTAGCAAAACCGGGAGAAAAACAGAGTGGTTGCATTTAAAACAGCTCACACAAGGAAAAACGGAGGCTGTATCAAATGATGGATTAGTTCTATTTTTTCTGTAGCCTTTTTGATGTGAAAAAAAAAACGTTATCACAACCAGCATAATTTTTACTTGCATAATAGAAGTCCTGCGTAGCTCAAATAACCTCCCTAATACCATTTTTATGATGTCACAAAGCTTTAATTCTGACCAGCCCATGACAATGACGTCTTCTCTTGCTTCCATGCCAATAAGTTAATTCTGAACTTATGTGGAAATCTTAATATTTCTATTCTCCCTCAGATAACTTTTCTCATATATTTTCCTGCATCTGATAAATATTTTTTGTTTGTTTGTTTCATAAAAAAACAGGCCATTCCTTGAATACAAATATAGGTTGTGAGCAGAAAAGAGAATTAAAAGGCAGCAATGACTGAATGAACTAAATTTCACACAAGTTAATAAGTGCATCCTTCTTACTTGTGCTAAGTATTGACTGCAGACTTTATCAGCAAATTGCATGCCATGCCAAAGTGCTGTGATCTGTGCACTTAACTGCCTATTCAGATGTGCAGTCCTCCAAGTTGCTCTTCTGTTACAGTCTTCTGAGCATTTTTTTATTGCTAAATGAATCACTCCCAATAAAAAGATAAGTGAAGGAACTGAATGGTAAGTTACATTATTGTGTCCTTGTGGTATAGGTCACTGACATTTTTCCCTGGGTTTTGCTACAAAAGGTATGTACACTTGACACTTGACACTTATAGCCAGTCTTTCAATTTACTCTCTGTTTTCATTTTGCCAACTAACCACTTAAAGATAAAAGGAAAAAAAATATATGCAGGAACTGACAAAATAGTGACAGTGTTAGAGTTCAATTTAATGCACTGCTTTACTCTATAACCCTCATTTACCCTACCAAATGCATCAAATCTCTTCTATATATACCCATTTCAAAGCATATAGACTATGAAAATAGAATGGACGTGTAATGGGGGTCTATATTATATCATTGAACGCTTAAAAAAGCGAACGCTAATTGATCGACCTGATTTAAGCGAAAGCTTACAATCTCGAACTGTCAGATCAGCGATTTTTTTCCCAGGGAAAAAAATCGCTGATCCAAAACACATACACACAACACAAGCACACCAAACAAACAGAAATCCACACACCTAAAATCTGATACCTAACCCTACACTAAACTATGCACACACCACTAATTACCCACTTACCTTAACCCAAACCATAACCCTAAGGTCCGTCACTATCACACACTCACCTCACCTGCTCCCTAACCCCAACTCACTTAAATCCACCCTAACCCTCATGTCCACTCAATCGCACACACACCTAACCTGAGCCCTAACCCTAACTCACCTAAATCACCCTAACACTCACATCCACACAATCGCACACTTACCTGAATCCAACCGGTAACTTTCCACCATAACACTGAAAATACCGAAGCAACAGAAACAGACAACCAAATTATTTCCCTAGGAAAAAAATTCAAGTTTCTGCTGCTTTGATACTTTGCAGTTTCGTGAAAATAAGTTCGATCAATCAGCGTTCGCTTTTTTAAGCGTTCGAGGATATAATATAGACCTGTGTAATGGAAATGTAACTTGGGGCTTTTCAAGTGGCAGACTATATTTAAATGCAGTTTGATCTGAATTCCGTGCCTTTAAAGTGCTGATAGTGCAAGAGTGTGCATGCAGCATGCTTGGTGTAGTAGGACATCAGATCAGGTCATTACAACATGGGGTAGATATAAATATAACTTGAAAGAGTCAAACTAAAAGGGTCAGCCTTATGCATAGGCCAGTTTGGAGGATGCTTGGAGTGCTGTTCTTCAAGGGGCTCTTTTCTGTATTTATTTATTTATTTTTAAGAATATGGAAATAGTACATGCCCTTGCACTGAAAATAGATAAATAAATATTTGAACATCCCGAGGCACCCATGTTTAATAAAAATGTACCCACAGAATAGCAGGTACCCCAAGGAGAGGTGTCATGTTAAACTTGAACATTGCAGAAAAGCCTGGAATGTGAGCAGATTATGGTGCTTGAAGTGAGCACAGTGGGAAGAAGCTAAGTATTCTGTCAGTGGTAGCTTCAGGAGTTTGAGGTAAGTATTTTTTTAGATGATGGTAGTAATCAACCAGATATTTTTGGCCAGCACACTTTCGATTTGATAGTTATTAGGAGAAACAAAAAACAATGAGGTATGGGTCAGGGAAAAAAGGCCAAAATCAGAGATAGATTTTAAATATCATTGTACAACTTACTTAAGACGTTAATAGAGCAACATGTTTTGTGCATCAATGTGCATTTTATGAGTCACCAGAAGTATGAAACTCTGACGTATGACATTATGACTGACTGTAATCCTCAGTTGTTTACCTAAAAGCCAAAATGTTTAAAATAGGCATCATGGCAAAAATGTTTGACAAAACCAGGGAGAGTTGATACATATGGTGAAAACAATACATGTATGTCACTGGTCATGTGAGATATGCACAAACTAGCTATAATTGCTGGGGCTGTCTGTAAAAAAATTAGTAGCTGTTGTTGTTTTGTTCATTATTCTGGTTTTGTGATCTGCATTAAACAACTTAGAATATTTAATCTGTAGTAAATGTCTGTGCCGAGCAAAGGTGAAATGCATTTCATTGCCATCCTGTGTTATCACAAATCACACATTTGAACTTTATGTAAGTGGCTAGAACTGCTTGCTGGGGGTTGGAGTTGTTTGTATGAAATTAACCGACCCTCTTCTCATGTTCTGAGTTTAAACACTGACTGACATTGCAGGACTAGTGTGCATTTGTGTGAAGTAAGACAAACTACTTGACATCTGACAAGCATAAAAAACTAGGTAGAATTGCTGGGTCTGTCTGAGGAGAAAAATTACTTACTATCAGCTGTTATTTGCTCATTATTTGGCTTTGCAAAAATAATGTGATTTGTGTAAAGCAACTTTGAATACATTAATGCATGGCATTTGTTTAGTGTAGATCAAAGGTGAAACGCATTACATAGCCATCATCTTTTATTGCAAACGGACCTCTGAATTGTATACAGAAGTGGCTGTAACTGCTTCTTGGGGGTAATCTGGATGAAAGTAACTTACCTAGTTGTCATTTGTTCAGTTTTAAAAGGAATCACTCAAAAAATAAGGCATAAAATGTATTACAGAACAAGTCCTTCAGAGCTTCCGGGAACCTGGTGGCCACCAAAGCCCAAGGCTGTACAAGTGGATTCTGTCACAGTCTTAGTAGTGGCCTCTCCCTTGAACTCCACCTAGTCTAAGACTGGCCCTCCTCAGAGGTGTGCACAGATAGTTGCTTTAGATTGTGTCGGGGGCTGGGATGAAGCCAATGTCATTATTTAACTTTTCTCCAAACCTCAAATGTGTGCATAAGTCACTATGTCCTGTGCTGTGTTTCATCTTGGAATGGAAAATAAGGCAGACGTTCTTTCTTTTTTATCTCATAATTTTGTCTCATGTGAAACTGGCATTATACTGTATAATATAATTTCAAAGGTTTTGCGATCTGATTTTACCTGAACTTCTCTGTCATATTCCTGTTCATGAAGATACTTATATCTGTAACTATTGCTAACAGTTCACTTTCTATATGACAATATCTTGCAAATTCTCAGTTTCTATACCATTCTGTCAGGAATTTACTTGCTGCACTGCTAACATATTTATATCATCATGGTTCCATTGCCATTGTACATCTTACTGTAACAGCTTTCTTAGAGACAAGATTAAATCAGTACCACCTTTATAGGATACTGCATCATTCCTAGAAGTCTCTTAAATGCCTGCATGTCTTCTGATGTTGACATTTGCACAATATATTTTATTTTATCAATGTCGGATTTTAGACATTAGTCCACGTGACATTAGAATATGGTCCATGTATTGTATACTTCTTACTTTATTTACTCTCATTTAACTTGAATCAAACTGCTTTTAGTTATCCAACAATTTTATCCACATTTTAACATACTTTCCTTACCCCTGAACAACAACCTAAAAGATAATCAGATATGTTTACAATAACTTCCAAGCATTCAATTAATTGTGCAGCAGTTCTTTGGAGGACCTCTGGTGCTAATATAATACTAAGAAGTCTAAACAATATGTGCATTCCTACTTCTACATTTAATGTGCACAGTTTGGAGTTTGCTTTGTCTAATTTTTCCCTACAAGAAATCTTGGCTTGCATCTAGCAATGAGAAGAATGTATCATATGACAGTCTTCAGACAATGTCTTCATTTGCAAGCAATGAGTAATGCCCTCTTTTAATTGCCTAATACAAATCTTGCACATCAATGTAAATGCAAATATTATTGTTCTTCAGTAATTGATTCATAATACTACACAAGCTTTTCATTCTCTTCTGTTCCTATTCAGGTTTACTTCTGAGAGATGTTTGTACTTATATGGGAGGTTTTGCAAACTGTATCTGTATGCAATATTTTCCCAATAAAATTCCTACGCCTGTGAATAAGTAGATATAGTCATGCAGGATGCATTTGGTATGACTCTGCACAGTGTCTAAGCATCTTTCTGCATTTGTAAAAATGTACATGCACTGTCTGATTTCACATTGTAAAATAAATCTGCCATATGATGCTTCTCACAAAACATGCAAGCAAATTATTTAGAGTGCACATATATTTAAAAGCATGAAAAAAGAACACCATGCTTCAGATTTTTGTACACTATGGTTTTGACACAAACCCATGGAAAGAATAGGTTAACAGTGTACACATAGAAAACTTCATAGCTTCACAGTAAATACTAGGTTACCTGTCTACAGATTATTACAAGCCTAGCCAAGCAGCAGGGGTCAGCACCCTAGACATTGTATATGTGAGGTAAAGACAATGCCCATTATGCCAACCCTTCCACATCTTGAGTATTTAGTAGACTCAGAACTTTAAAACTATCTTGATATAAAATATTGCATTCTTCACCTGTATCTAGTTTAAACTCCACATTAACTCCATTAAGTCTTGACATTTTATTTTGGCTTACATTCTATTCACACTGTCTCTGATGCATTTTCAACTTCTCAGCATCACATCTTTACACTTTCACAGTGCCAACAAACTGCACATTTTCATGTTTCTTGAACATGATTGCGTTTGCTTTTATACAGCTTACTATAGTATTTTCTTGAGCAAATTCTACTGATTAAATAAATGCAAGACAGTGCTTCTGTTATGTGTAAAGGCCCACCTACTGCAAGCTTTAATTAAAACTGAGCAAGTAGTCTTACCTGCATTTTCCAAAAACAGGTACCAGGCTTGGTTATAGTAAGAGAATGTCATGAGTGTGTATCTGCATCATATTTATTATACAGATTATACTTTTTAGTTATAAATATAGAAACTCTTGAAAGCAAATCTATTTATTTATTTCTGCAGATAAAGTTCTTTCTTTCTGGCAGATATTTCAGTATTCTGGGAGCATATCAAGTCAGAAGGTTTATTAAATAATTTATAGATGAGTCCTTATTAGTTGACTGAGTTTTCAGAAACCTGAAATTCATATGGTCGAGATCATATGATCAAGTTTTTGAAAACTCAAAGCTTTTGAATGGAGATCATGGTACAGTGCAGATTAGAAAATTTACTCTTTTCCTCACTGTGGTGTGATCTTGGAGTTGATATATATATATATATATATATATATATATATATATATATATATATATATATATATATATATATATATATATATATAATTTTTAGGGAGTGTGGAAGGTGCAGGGGGGCTTTCCCTCATGCAAAAATGTAAAAGGGTAGATTTTTGTGTTTTTTTGTATTTTTTTTTTTCATGTTCGAATTTTTGGAAACTCGATCATATGGTCTTGAACATATGAATTTCAAGTTTCTGAAAACTCAGTCATCTGACAGACACCCTTCATAGTCATAATAGATGTGGTCTGTAGATGAACTAAGTACCACATGACTTGCAAATCAGTGTAGCTAGCCTATTAACCATGTAACAATATTTCTATGTATAGCAACAACTTCCAAACTTATAGAGGCATACAGGTGTAAACTTAAGTGGAAACTGCAAAAACACCTAGGTAAATACCTTACTCTTTGTCAGAGAATTTAATTTTGCTTCCATACTTTATATGCAGCTGTTACAATAAAAATGACACCTTAGAAATCAAGCCAACCTTGTATATTATGACATTAAAAGTGACATCGACCATAGTATACACTGAGTAAGGTTGAGAAATGGTCAGTAAGAATGAGAAACTGAGAATATTAAAAAAAAAGTTGCTAGAATAATAGGATTTGTGTTAGGATGCATTTTCTGAAGGATATCAAGTCTGAAACTCAAATGTCTGCATTATTTAGTGACTTCAATCTTCTGTGTCTTGCCAGAAAACCACAAATTTTATGAGGAACAGACCAAAAATATGAGGCAAAAATCTGAACATTCTGAGAAAATCTGTACAGTTGAAATGTAGTATGCCTAGGCATTACTAAACAGACCACAGAATGCAGCTTAGATTGCTGGACTTCATGAATAAAAAGAAAAATGACACATGCCCCATGTCTTGCCCAACAAGGCAAACTCTTAGGTACGAAATGCAATGGCAGTGCAATACCCCAGCAATACTCTAACCCAATGGGCAGCAACAGTCACAGTTATTAAAATGATGCCATACCCCCAAATGCCTGAATTTATCCATTGTAATTAGAAAAATTAAAACATTTAGAAAGGCAGTAATCACATAAACCTTCTTGTTGCTTATAGCTTTTCCTCAACTTCTGCTCAGTTTGCTAGATAACAGTCAAAAGAAAAGGCTTTCATTTACTGCTCCTAAAAAGTAGGGAATTGCAGAATGACTTTTTCCAGCCCCAGGCACCCGTAAAGCTTGAATAAGGACTGAGTGTAAAATGCATGTATAGTATTACGAGGTCCAGCAATGGAATAAGTCATCCTGAGTAAAATCAAATGTCACCTGCAATACGTGAAGATGCAATAACCATCTTCATCCTATAATTCCTTTACTGTCTCCTACTTAGTATTGAATTGCAGCTGATTCCTTTTGAAGTTATGTAGACTCATAAATTCAATGTTAATATTATACTGTATTCTTGTTTTGTTTAACTGTCAGATCATTGCAATTCTATGTACGTTCCTTTACTATTCTATATATGTACATTTACTATTCTATGTATGTACATATATTACTTTCTGATTGTCATATCTTTACTATTCTATGTATGTACATTTATTGTATAAATCTTGTATAACTGCCTTCTACTCATTCTATAAATTTGGCATTCCTCTGAAAATGAGACATATGCCTAGTTGGACTTTCCCAGTAAACAAAAGCAATAAATAAATAAATAAATTTACCCAGCAAAGGTTTCAAATTCTAGCAAGATGGAAAAGCCTTTTAGTTCCGCATTCTAATCCTCAGGTTTCTTTAACAGCACAGCTAGCTGTGTCAATGTACCCACTTCTATAACATCTATTGAACTGACTCTGATACCTGGTTTGTACCATTTCCATGTGGCACATCCCCAGACAACAGAGAGAAACCAGCTGTCACAGTTGTTAGAAAGATGGGTACATTCTGAACTGGATACATTAAAGTGATCATTCTGAGTTACTGAGAGGTAAATTTTTACATCTTGCTTTTCTTGCATGTTCATCACATACTCATATATACAAACATATACATAAATGCTGGAGGCATAAGAGCAGATGACAAGTCTTCAGTGGGGGTCCCATGATATTGTGACCAAAGCATCAAGGCAATAATCATCATCATAGCTAATAGTGCCACAGCATAATATCTGCAGTATTGGCTTTGACACAATTGTTACTACTTCCAAGTGAAATTGGCATAGGTCCCTGGAACTTCTCCATGTCTTCAGATTGCCTGCTATGTGCCCAGATAATTTCAATGTCAGCCAATGTCCCATTGTCTGACTCATTTCCTATAACATGCTTCTGGGTTGGCAGACAAAAGAAAACACTTTGATTGACCAACCTAGCCTTAGGAATTTGATTGTATAATATTGGTTGATTTCAGAAGGCATTTCTGTAAAGACCTGACATTTCTAATCATCATATCAAAATGCACTATATCATAAGAATTTGAAGTTCTTAGGTTTTGGGTCAGATATTAATAAATCAAGGATAGGTGACAATAAACTAGGGTTCAGCTCTTGAGGCCTATATGTCTAAGCTCAGACCTGAAGTGTTGTTAGTGTCTCTGTAGAGTCTGCATATTTTCCATATTTCCATGTGGATTTTCCACATGTACTCTGATTTCATCTCAGAAACCTGTGGATTGAACTGACTTGTTTAAATTGGTGTTATATGGTCGATTTCCTCTTGTCCTTATGGCTTGTGTCATTGCTTAAAAGGATCTGCAATGGACTACTTTAGTCACTTGTTTAACAAAGAATAAATTAAATCAGACTCCGTTATTAAGTAATTTAGTCAAGGTCAAAAATAACATCTAGTCATTTTCTTTGTCCTTGGTCCTGTATCTCTCACACCTGAAATATTTCTTGAGCTTATTTAACTCATAGCAGCTATGAGTTTTGTCAGCCATTTCCAGGTGTTGCATCCCACTGCTATCCAGTGAAACTGCAGGAGCAAAACCAATAAAGTAAGACGGCTACCACCACTACATCCCTAGCAAGGTAAGTAACATAAAACGTAAACCTGTTTTGCTGCTTGCGTTGGTGGACTTTTATTCTGAATTTCCATTACCACTCTGTCTTATGATATCTTTCTGCCCTTGTCAATACAGTAAGTGCTAGCAAAACCGAAGTCAGTAGGAAAACAGCCATCTGATTAGGAGATACAATAAAAGGAGAATGCAGAGTTTGCTATCAGCAACAAGAGCAATGTGATTAAATGTGCAATGAAGCCACTCAGAGATGGTGCAAGGCAATGAGAACGCTGTCTCTGCTCTGACTTGTCATTCACAGAAGTGAATTTATTTAATTGCATTGTTCAACCATTAAGCTGTGTACAGAGTAATGTTACTTTTCTGATCCTTTATCAGCAACTGCATGATTTGTGCATAAACTGCTCCCATGCAGGACAGAATAGTATTTTATTTACTGGTGCTTTAGATTGCCAGGAACAGCCAAATAGACTAGAGGAATTACAGTAAAGATGAGAGTCATCAGGTAACAGAGTGTGTACTTAGAACCCAGTTGTGAGATATAGCTGTTTGTGAAACATCATGGAATGGTGGTAAAAAATGAATAAAACTCTAAAGGAGCCACCACTGAGAAGTGTATACAAATGTTTAATGATATGCAAACATAAACTGTTAAGCTTTCAGCAATAGTTGCCTTCATCAGAACATGATTAAATGTTTGTTTACACTTCTCCATAGTGGTGGTTTCTTTAGAGTGTTTGTGAAACATGGTATGTACTTGAAAGTCTAAGCACATTTTACACACGTTATTATAAAGTAAAATACTATTCTGCACATGACATATTGTAAATACTTGCCAATGGGAAAAATGCAACGGTTATATTCATACCTAATTTTGAGTCTTTTCTGCAGTTCCCTAGTATCACAGAATAAAATCTGCAGTATTGACTTTGAAACAGTCAGCATTACATCATAGTAAAACGCACATAGATTCCTGGAACTGCTTCTAAAGGTCATGAGATGATTTCAGAACAGTTCCACCCTGGGGCAAATTAACATACAGCCTTTGATGTTGTTGACAGAGATGTCTTTCATCATGGGAGTTTAATGGGGTTGGGGTGACACATAACATATAATATCAGCAACTGACAGAGTCATGCTCCTGTGATGATGGTTAAAAGTTTCTGCAACCAACATCACATATTACTTTTTAACTCTTGCACTGCAATGTGATTTATGTTATTAGGACATACAGCTGAAGGACACAAGGCCAATATGATTTTTCCAACATTTTGATGAAAAAAGTACTTCCTTAGAGAAAGCCTCCTTAAGGAGGTATTTCTTCATGCCTCTGAGATGCAACAAACCTAGATTTGATTACATAAGTAACACAGATGCAGCTGGTATAGCACACTTCTTTGGATGGTGGGGGGATTGCATGGTCTTTCCCACCACACAAAGGTTAACACTGCACTGAATGCACTTAAAGCCTTTTTTTTTCATCAAAAGTACTTGTAACTTATTAGCCCTTGGTCTTATATCCTTGACCCAAGATTTACTGTGGCATTTTTGCCACTGAGAACAGGAAGATGCATGTACATTTTATTATGAGATTACTGAGGCTTAACTTAAAATGCTTTTCATTTCTATGCAAATTTGGTGATCACTTCCTGTAATGTACTAAATGTGAAGACTGCATCACCCATGTTTTAATTCATGGCATTAAGTGGATGAACTGCAAGCCGCAAATTAACTGTAATATTAGATGCTACTGAAATGTAATCCGTGTGACATAGAGGAAGAGGTGTGACACACACTTCTAGCTTGGAAAACAGGATGACCCAGTGGGCAACACAAAATCATTATAGATGATTACCCATTTTGAAGAAAAAGATATTTTGAACTCTTAGATGTCCTAAATATTAAGCTAAGGTAGGGTCAGTTAAGATGAGTAGATCCCTACATTCCCTTCTATTTTGTTTCTAAAAGAATCTCTGACTAAGTCCACTGGTGCAGCAGGTCAACTGTCTGTGCCACTGGTCCACTGAGTTTGGCAGTGAAGCTGTCTCACCAGCAACCTTGAGTACCTTACAACTGATGTTGATTTGGTTGGGTATTGATTTTCACTTCCTTGTATATTAATTTTCCATTTCTGGTTTTACAATTTCATTGAACTGGAGCCATGTTTGCTATCTTTAAACTGTGTCAGCAAGACCACAATAAGGGTTGCAGTGTTGCTCATATTGCAAGATGATTCTCCTCACTCTGTAGCCGAGTGACTCTGCAGTTAATATATTTATGTAAGGAAATGGGGAAAAAAGCCAACAACATGATAAATGCAGGGACAGGCTTCTTCCCTTGCATAAATACTGCATTTATGTTGTAAAGTTTATTTTTAAAGGTAGTTGTCTTTTTGTTCATTTGTGATTGTGCAGTTACCCTTTAAGGTAAGTAATGTATCATAGGAGAAGCTGTAGCAGGGCTAGTCAGGAAAATATGTTAATGAAGCATCTAGGTTGTTGCTCTTCTGCTTTGCATGAAAGTTGAAAGGAACAGTATTCTTAGTATAATTTCTGAAGAAAACCGATAATCTGGAAGCAGTGCTGTTATATGTAGAACGATGGGCCAGAGAGGTTCAGTTTGTAGAAACATCATTATACATCAAACCACATAAATCAAAAACAGGTTGGCTCACCAACAAGGATGATGAGCTCCAGCTACTTTTTTATGCCTAAATGTAGCCTGCACTCTCTGGCATTTAGTTTAGATAGCAGCAAGGCATGTTGTTCCAAGAAGGTTCAAAGTCCACCTTGTATTGATTTATGTTCAGGATCAGCTAGAAGGGAGCTATTGAGATGTCCATTTATATGAGCAATTCAAAACCTGAGATTCCATAGAGAGTGGAAAGAGGTAAATAAAGTACAGAAATATTTATCAGAGAGAAATGAAAAAGATCTTTGCTCATACTACATGACTTATGCAGCCATGGAGCAGGTGAGTTGTTTTCCCATGTATTTCCCCTAGGCATTTGATTTATACTTTTTAAACAAACAGAGTATTAAAGTTTTCAACAAACAATAAAGCCAAACAGAATAACCAAATTAATGTAATAAACTAGAATATAGGGTATAAGTGTTATACATTTATTGAACCATTTAAAGTCATTGAGATTGCTTGGATACAAAACTAAAACAATGCTGAAATTTCAAAAGAAATGTTTCAACCAAATTACTTACATAGCTTTAACCAGAATATCTTCATGTCACCAAGTATACATATATATATATATATATATATATATATATATATATATATATATATATATATATATATATATACATACATATATATAATTATTTTGTACACTTTTCCAGTCCATATATGTATATTTTTAAAACTAGCACCTCAAATTGTCGAAAATAATAATTAGGAATATAGAGAGTGTGTTACTGCAGAAATATGAAACATTTTTATGAGAATTTGTTTTTAATATTAATGCTTTAGTAATATGATTACATTTCAACTTAGTACATCTGTTTAGATAAGCTTTTTTAAATTATGAGATTCTTTTGAAGTTTATCAAGACAAAGGTTCTTGGTTCAACATTGTATTTCACCCCAAAATTTTATTTTTTTTATTTATTTTACATTTGTTGACCGGGCTAGTCTAGCTGGATATATATCCGTTTACAGTAGAGGCCCGGGGAGAAAAGCTCCAGTATGGATAAAATTACAGTGATTTATAACAATTTTCTTAGTAGATTTATACAAGGTACAAGAGAGGATATCTATCACATTTTAAAAAATAAGGTCAAGTTAACAACAAAAAGCAAGAACTACATACTAAAGTTATTAAGAGATATAGGAATCCCTTAGTATTCACCTCTCAAATCCAGAAAGCTTCAGGTAGGGCCAGTAAGGGGACAGGAAGGAAAAATAATAAGGTGTATTGAGACATACTTTCAATCGGGATTGGTACAGGGACATAGCCATTGAGAAGTAAGGTGTGCTTTGATTTGTCTTTTGAAGAGAGAGGTGGACTGAAGAGTAGCTATTTCTTGAGGGATTAGATTCCAGTGTTTCCCTATGGAATTAGAAAATAGTGCATCACCAGCTTTATTATGTGATTTAGTTATAGATACTAGAAACTTGTTGGCAGAACGAAGTGTGTTTAGGTTCTTATATGGAGAAATAAGTGTAGCCAGGCTTGGAGTATTTTCAGGAAGTGAAGGGTTTTATGAATTATAAGTAGTTGTTGGTAAAGTAGGTGGTTATTTAGTTCAAGCCAATTTAGTTGTTTCAGGTTATAACAGTGGTGAGTTCTAAGGGGAGTTGCATTAATGAATCTAGCTATACTGTTATAACAGGTTGAGAGTTTATTGATGTTATTTTTAGAAAGTGTGGTATAAATGGTCGAAGCATAAAAAAGGGTGGAGAGCAGGTGGGTCTGAGCAATGGTTTTTCTGGCTGCTGGGGTAAGGAAAGGTTTAATTCTATAGAGTGTCCCAATTTTTTTATTTACAGCTTTAATAGTACTATTTATTTGTTCATCAAAGTTAAGACGGTTGTCAATGGTTACCCCTAATAGTCGAGTGGTATTATCAGGGTTAATGCAGGTTGAATTATTTGAGGTGATAGTAAAGAGAGGTGTAGGAGATTTATTAGTAGGAGTAAAGAGAAGTAGCTTTGTTTTTTTGGGATTAAGGAGGAGGCAATGCTGCATAAACCATTTTTCAACGTTATGAAAGGTTGTTTGGGTGATGGACTGGAGAGAGGGAGTATTTATGGCAGAGCAGATCAATGTCGAGTCATCTGCATATTGGATGCAGGTTGCTTGTGGTATGTTCAAATATAGGTCATTAATAAATACTGAGAAAAGAAGGGGTCCAAGGATAGATCCTTGTGGAACCCCTACATTTACTGGGAGTAAAGATGAAAGGTTGTTTTCCCATAGAACTGCTTGTTGCCTATTTTCCAGATAGCTTCTAAACCACTGTAGAGTATGAGAGCTTAAAGAGAGGTTGTTAAGTTTATCAAGGAGTATGTTATGGTTAACCATATCAAAAGCTTTTGATAGATCTATAAATAGAGCAGATGAGAGAAGGTTGCTGTTTCGATTTTTATTTATGGAGTCAGTAAAGGACAGAAGGGCAGTGGTAGTACTGTGATGGGGCCTGAAACCATGTTGACAGTCAGCTAGAAGGTTGTTTTGAAGAAGGTAGTTAAGAAATTGTTTGTGTATACACCTTTCCATTATCTTAGCTAATGGGGACAGTAAGGCAATAGGACGATAGTTGGATAATTTAGAAGAAGGGCCCCCTTTATGAAGGGGTATTATGTGAGATATCTTCCAAACTGAGGGGATTTTCCTTTCAGAGATGGTCCTATTTATTAGAATAGATATTGGGTGATAGATAGCTTTAGCAGCAATTTGTAAGTATTCAGAAGGGAGTTGGTCAGCTGATGGGGTGCATGGTTTTAGTTTTAAGAGAAGCTTATATATGATAGAAGAAGACACAGGTTGGATTTGAAAGACATTAGTAGAGGCTGGAGAGGTATCATGAGAGGATGCAGTAGGTGTTGGTAGTGAGTTTGCTAGTGTTAGAATGGCTTCTGTAAAGTAGTTATTAAAGGCATTTGGGATCAGAGTAGAGGTATTAGGGTTAAATCCTGAGGGGGTAGGAGTAGTAGAATGTCCTGGTTTAAGAAGGTTATTTATACCTGACCAAAATTTTTGAGGGGTATTTTGTGTAGTTTGTTGAAGGTGGAGATAAAATTCCTTTTTGTCTCTAAGAGTGTCTTTCTTGGTAGTATTTCTTAACTGTTTATAGAGGAGATGGTCAGATGGAGATTTGGTAGCTTTCCATTTGGACCAGGTTTTATTTCTAAGGATCATTTTTTCTTTTGTTTGCTTAGTTAGCCAAGGGGCAGTTTTGGCTTTTATCCTAGTAGAGTGGAATGGAGCATGATAGTCAAGGATTTGCAGAAATTTTGTGTTAAAGAAGGTAACTGCTTCATTAAGTTCGAGGTGTGATAAAGGTGACCAGTCACATGCATGTAATTCAGTAAGGAAGTTATCAGGGTTGAAGAATTTTTTTGAGCGGCATCTTTTAAGTTTATGCATATTAGGAATATTCAGTTTTTGTCTGATCACATATGTAAGTGTGTGATCACTAATACTATCAGGAAGTGTACCTGGAGTATAGTAACTGTGGGCGTTATTAATTAGAATCCAGTCCAGAATTGTTTCTTTCTTATTTGGTTTATGTGTTCTAGTTGTAGTTGTTATTAATTGAGAGTAACCATGGAGATTAATATGGTTAGTAGGTTGCTGGGCTGCACAGGTTTTCCAATCAATGTTGAAATCACCAAGTATTATGGTTTCTTGGGGTAGTTGGCTGGACAGGGAACTGAGTAGGCTTTCTAGCGTTTGGGTATTGTTGCCAGGGGGAAGGTACATACATATTAGATAGATTGCTTTATTGTTGTTTATCTGTAGCTTGATTGATAAAATTTCTGATTTAGGGCTTGTTAATGGAAGTTCCTTAAATTGGGTAATTTGTAGGTTTGATTTATAAATAATGGCTATACCGCCACCTTTCTTCTTTATTCGGTCATTTCTAAGTATGTTATAGCCAGGAGGGGTGATTTCCTGGTCTAGAGTAGTGGGTTTTAGCCATGTTTCTGTTACACATAATATATCAAATGAATGCAAGTGAAGGAGTGCATGTAGATGGTGGATTTTGTTATTCATACTTCTGATGTTGATATGAGCTATTAGAAGGGAATTTTTAGTTCTAGTACCTGATGCAAGAAGAGGAGAAGAGTTTAAGTTTTGGTTGTGATTGCTAATGGTAGAAGGACCGGGATTAGGATGAATGTCACCATGTAAGAGGAGTAGATGATGGGGAGTTGATAGTACTTTAAGAAGTTTGAGGCAAATATTAAGAAATCTTTTGTTAAAGTTGGGGGTAATGTGAGAAACCCTATGATATTTTGGCAGTAAATAGTTGGAAGAACAGGTAATGTTACTATGTTTAAGGGAGCTGAAGGTAGATGAAGGTAAAGTTTGCTTTATGTGAAGGTTTTGTTCATAGAAAGTTTTAATTTGCAAAGAGGTGATATAGTATGATAAAGAAAGAGAGGCTAAAGTAATAGTGGAGAGTAGAGCATAGATGAGAAAGGCTTTTAAAGTTAGAGACATAATAGTGAGGAGATGAGGGCCTGGGGTAAGTTGTTAAGAAAGAATAGTTAGATAGAAGTAGCACAGTAATACTGTATGAAGAAGGGATACAAGGAGAATAAGTATATAGAAATTGAGGTAGGGGATAGTCAGTGTTAGTTAGGTAATGAGTACGTATTAGATAGATAGTAGAAAGGATGTAATATAAGTTAGGTTATCAAAGAGTTTTGTGGGAGGAGGATTGAAGAGATAAGGTTAAGTAGATTTTAAGGAATAGTGTTGTAGTTAGAAGTGAAAATGGTGGGAGGATATGATGTAGTAGAGTGGAAGGGGAAGAGAGAGAAAGATAAGGGGGAGGTCTAGTTTGTTGGAAGGAGATTGGCTGAGAGGATAGGGGGAGTGTTTAGTGAAGTATAAGTTGAGGACCCCTGGGGGTGGGTGGGAATTGGGGGTAGGGAGGGGAGCGGAGCGGGGCAGACACAAATAGTGTGAGAGCAGGGGAGAGGAGTGGAGAACAATCAGAAAGAAGCTATCCTAGGGGAGTGGGTCTGGATACAAGGAGGTAGTTAGGTTAACTAGAGGCAGGGGGACAATGAGTAGGTAAAGCTCAGGAGAAACAGTTCCCTGAAAAGTTACAAGGGAGGCAGGAGAGTAGTGAAGATATTAACGGAGAGCACAGGGACAGAGAGAACTAGCAATAGTAGATAGATAAAGGCCAGAAGAACTAAAAGGAAAAAAGTCAGGCAGGAGAGACACTGTAAACATGAGGTGTGGGAAATATGAATAGAAGCTGGGATAATGTCAAGAGAGAGAGAGACAGTACTTTAGGTAGGAGAAGGGGTAAGGAAGAGAGTACTGGAGTCACAGATTGGTTTAGGGGTAGTGCAGTATATATATTAATCAGCAGAAGAGAGGAGATATAGTGAGGGAATCAAGCAGTCTAGCAAATGGGGGGGGTGGCTGCTGACGGAGACTGGCAGAAGTCTAGTTTCTATATCAGGGGAGAATACCCAGAAATAACATCAATGTCACTATTAAAAGAACAAATATCAATGAAACATACAGTATAACTTTGGTGTGGTTTACTCCAGGTTATAATAGCCAGTATACAGAGTGAACCCAGGGGAAAAAACCCAGGCAGGTAGTGGAGGGTGGAAGTTGCAGTTTTATGAGTCCACGCGGAGCACTTTCTGTAGTTGAGAGGGGAATAATTACCCTAAACCAGCTAGAAAGAGATAGAGAGAAAAGACAAAAACAGTTTGATTACAAATTGCAATTAGGATAATTAGGCTAGTCCAAATAAAAGCAGTTGCATTACAATACAATACATTTATGCAAAATAAAGGTACAGACCTCTAGGCAGCTTAAATACAGCATAAGATATATTTCCTTAGGATACAAAAATAAGCAGCTATGAGCTGATTATAGTCCCTATATCTCAGCAGTAATCAACAACACGCTTAGTACATGAGAGTGGTTGCATTTAAACTACACTATTCAGTACCTCTCGGGCAGATACCCTCATTATCAAATCATAAATACATTGGGGAATTAAGTTATATTTTTAAATTACAGCACAGTCCAAGAAAACACTAAAAGGCTGCAAAGACCTATATTCTGAAGTCCAAGGGAAAGACAAAAACGATGTTGCCAATAAATTAGGAGGCTAAAAGGTCATCAAACTGAAAAAAAAAAGAAGCAGCTACAGTAGACAAAATAAGTCGGAACTATGTCCCTGGCCACTGAATAGAGCTACCAGATAACTAAAAATAGCCTAGCAGGCATAGGTTAGGAAAATACTTGAGTCATTAGCCATACAGTAAAAGCGCGGGGTTTTAGATACTCAGTTGGAGATTCCCCAAACACGTGGAATCAGTATACCAACACAATAGTCTTAGTAAGTAAACACAACTGTATAGCACACAAAGCCCTCCAAAAGATATCACCAACATATAAAAGGCTATGTATTACAAGCGACAGTAGGTACAATCAAAAAATAAACAGGTGAATGCAGATAACTATCTAAGCAAATCCCCAAGTCTTAGCGACCAACACTATCGACTAAACGACAGCTAATACTACCAAGAAAACATATGTAAACAGATAAAAATAGTTACTCCAATCCCCAAGCATTGGCGACCAGCATTACCAACTAGCGACAGTTAGTACAACTGAGAGAACATGTAAATGCCTATAAAACAAGCTGCACAAGTCCCCAGACACTAGCGAGCAACACTATCACAAGCGACCATTACTACCACTAGAAAACATGTAAAAGTAGGTGAATTCAGCTACACAAGTCCCCATATACTAGCGACCAACACTACTAATAAGCAACAGTGCGAACAACCGAGAAACATGTGTATGCAGATAAAAAGTAGCTACATAAGTCCCCAAGCACTAGCGACCAACACTACCATCAATAAATCCCCAAGCACTAGCAGCCAACACTATCAACAAGCAACATTAGGAGCCACTGAGAAAACATGTCAATGCAGTTAAAATTAAGCTAGCTAAACAAGGCAGATAGCGCTACAACAGGCCTAACCTACTCACCACCGCTTCCAACAGCAGCCACGCACAAGGGGAGAGAAACAAGATGGCACCCAGAGGGATCAACCCCTTTTAACAGTTACTGGAACGGAAGTAGTAAGCCAGGGGGCGGGCAGAGGTTCAATTGACACTAGAGTACACAACTAGTTGCAGAAAAGATAGGAGAAGACATATGATAACATAAAATGTGGCAATACAGGATATATAGTAGGGACAACAGGGATTGCAGTAGAAGAGGGTATACTAATATGTTCTTTAAGGAGGCTGTCAGATTAAACTAAGAGACGGGTGGCCCTAATAGAAGTATTCCTAGATGGAGATATTTAAATTTTCAATGATATATTTACTTACTGTGTATAATTTGAGGTTAAACTAGAATGATGATTATTAAATGGAAATAAAATTAATTTATCTAAATTATAGAATTACACCAAAATGTTATATATAATGTTTATATATATTTCTATATCTATATAACGATATGCAAATGTAATAACCAAAAGAACAGCAGTTCTGGGAACAAACAAATGGAGTTGACTGTATCAGTCTAAATTAGTGTACGAAGCCAAGCATGAAAAACGGATCCAAAGCCAAAATATATGTCACATTAACGCCTTTTATTCCAATAATACGTTTTCGTCCTTCCAAACAAAGTGACTTCATCAGATGCAACATAAAAACAGTCTCTAAACAACTATTTATATCCTATTTACATTAATTGTTTAATTAAAACCATCATTTATTCAAATGAGTCTATTTAAAAACAACCTATCAAGTCTCAACATTCATGAATAATTCATCAAAGACTTTTTTCTAACCTAAAATTCATGCAAAACTATTAATGCCCTTCCACAGAAACATATTACAACTAAAAATATATTTTATAGTCCTTTTCAAAAACCATACTTGTTGTAAAACTATTTTATTAATTATAAAATTGTTTCTAAGCTAAATATATAATACTTTCTTATGAGAAAATTGAAAAATAGAGTTAACATTCAGAGTGAAGAGTATGGTGTAAATACTTGTATTTCATAAAAATGTATATTAAAATTATTACATTAAATATCATACTTTATAATTTAGCAGATCTTAATTTAAGTAGTGGCATGATGGAAATAAATTCATTAAGGCCAGGGTGATTGGTGGCATTTAAAATTAATTGCCACCAAAGTTCTCGAAATTCAATTCTTTCTTCCCATGGCCCTCCTCTACCATCTACTTTGACCTGTTCTAACACTATGAAGAGGAATTTAGCATCGGGGCAAGTGTTCAAGTGTTTATAAAGTGCACTAGTGTCTTTCTTAATGGAGATGTCATAATAGTGCTCGTAAATCCTTCTTTTTATATTTAGCTTAGAAACAATTTTATAATTAATAAAATAGTTTTACAACAAGTATGGTTTTTGAAAAGGACTATAAAATATATTTTTAGTTGTAATATGTTTCTGTGGAAGGGCATTAATAGTTTTGCATGAATTTTAGGTTAGAAAAAAGTCTTTGATGAATTATTCATGAATGTTGAGACTTGATAGGTTGTTTTTAAATAGACTCATTTGAATAAATGATGGTTTTAATTAAACAATTAATGTAAATAGGATATAAATAGTTGTTTAGAGACTGTTTTTATGTTGCATCTGATGAAGTCACTTTGTTTGGAAGGACGAAAACGTATTATTGGAATAAAAGGCGTTAATGTGACATATATTTTGGCTTTGGATCCGTTTTTCATGCTTGGCTTCGTACACTAATTTAGACTGATACAGTCAACTCCATGTGTTTGTTCCCAGAACTGCTGTTCTTTTGGTTATTAGTTTTTTCTACTGGGAGTTGCCTTTGGTTTTTTCTTGGATATGCAAATGTAGTTATCGCACACACACACACACACACACACACACACACACACACACACACACACACACACACACACACACACACACACACAAACTCTATTATATTTTGGTATATAAACTTGCCATTTTGATGCCATGAATTTATTTGATATATACATTTGTAATTGCAATTTAGATGATGCATATTAATTGGTGAGTCATAATTCTTTGAAAAGGGATTCTATTCAAAGACTGAAAAGGAAAGTACAAAAATGACAACCTTGCCTACTTCTGCTATTAATTTTAATGTGAACTAAGGTTAAACATTTTACAAGCATTGTTGGGTCTATATTAAATCAATGAATGCTTAAAATAGCGAATGCTAATTTATTGACCCTTTAAAAGAGAAAGCTTGAAAGCCCAAACACACCATGGAACAGTGATTTTTTTCCTCTGGGAAACAAATTGCTGGGCCATTTTCAGGACTTTGCCATTTCCTCCACTGTGGTGCGATCTCGGAGTTGGTATATTTAAGCAGGGGGGTGTGGGGGGCACATCCCCCACATCAGGGTGTAGAGGGTGAAGCCTCGCACTTTATTTAATGTTTTGAAGTTTTGGTTTTTTTTTTGTGGAACAGCATTTCTTTTCCCTGGTAAAAAAGTAATTGTTCCATGTGTTTGGGCTTTCAAGCTTTCACTTTTAAAGGGTCGACAAATCAGCTTCATTATTTTAAGCATTCGCTGATTTAATATAGACCCGCATTGTCAATGCTGAATTATAAACTAAATGAATTGTGTTGAAAACTGAAAGAAAACTGTTTTCTAAAAGTCCAAATACGCAGGGGATATGGAATCTACTGAAAGATTTATCGACATCTAAAGTCATGTTGATATATTGTTTATAGTTAATATTATTATTGTAGAAAATTAATTTCATCATTACATTTTTATCTTATGTTTGAAAGTCTTTCATGAAGCCTGTTTGAAAATCTGAAATCATATACTTAGTTGTGGAGGTGAATAATCAATGACATGAGTTTTGCATCCATATTGATTACTGAAATGGGTTTATATTTAACATATATATTTAATATAATTTTTAATTATTAATTAAAGAGTACTGAATTGGATTATTCATTTAAGGATCTTTACTGAAATTCTTATACATTCACAAAGGTTTCTTAAGGCATTATCTACTCGTTAAGCTGTTCCCACTAACGCATAGAGTAAATAGATAGAAGTTGTTCATAAACTATTTGATCAAAGACCATTATTTGAAATGAGCAAACTGAGCAAACTGGGAGCAACAGATATTGCAAGCTACCCTAATTTTGGTGGTCTCAGAATTAGGGGTTCAAATAATGTACCCGATGCACTGTGTGTGTGTGTGTGTGTGTGTGTGTGTGTGTGTGTGTGTGTGTGTGTGTGTGTGTGTGTGTGTGTGTGTGTGTGTGTGTGTGTGTGTGTGTGTGTGTGTGTGTGTGTGTGTGAGGGTTTGACTCCCACAAAAGAATTGTCAGCCTTGATTCATTTGGGATACTCATCTCAGCTAAAAAGGCTGTGGTCAAGTAGTCCACAGATGTAAGTACCCTATATAAACAACTATGGTGTGTTGCTTGAAAATTGCAGTGGTTGTACCAAAATCCTGTGCAAGAGATTTGCACTACATTGACCATTTTATACTACATTTTTCATACCCACAAATACTATAGCTGCTGAAAATGTTGTTACTAAGTAGCTGAATGAGTTTGTCATTGTGCATGCATCACTCTTGTAGTTTCTACTTGGATTTAGGTCTGACAGTATTTTTGACAGTGTTTTACTGCCTCTCTCATTTCATCATTAGTCACATGCACAATTTAATGTTGACAAGAACAGTGTTCTTCACTGACTTATCTCACCTCACTGTAGTCTACTTTCAAGCAAGCTTTAGAATACTGACTTGCTCATCAGTGTCATTAAATAATTCTACTACTATGCTGAATGCAGGTCATTTAGAGTGTGCTTCACTGATATACTCTCTGAGACCATGGTATCTCACCTCTGTCTCATAAATAATGTTATAATCTTTGACTAATCACTTCAAATGGTACATGCAAATGACTGATGGAATCTTCTGTGCAGATCAGCATTTTATCATGTTTCCCATTTCTACATGGGGTCAGAGTGTCACCATCCCTCTTGATTCATAACCACTGTACAAACTTCTTCAGCAGTCATGCCTGGCTATTTCAGGTCTTCGCTCACTCAATCCATCCATCTCCCGTCTCTATATCATCATGTCCTTTTGTCTTCTTCTTGATTCTCCCAAATCCTCTTTACCTAATCATCTTTTGCCTTCTTACATGTATCTGAACTACTATCTGTTTTGGTTGACTTGCTGTACATTTGGGGCTAGTTTGGCTTCTGATCTAATATCCTTATTTGTTCAGCTGTCCTACAGTATGCATCCTACTACCTGTCATAGAAACTTTATCTCTGTCACCTCAATCTTCCTGCGCTGCTCTGCACTCAATATCCAGGTTTCTGTTCCATACCATTGTTTTGTATATCTAACTTTTTAGCTTCTTTAATAATCTTTTGTTACAGTTGACAAAGCTCTCTTTTTTAGCTTTGACCTGCTCAGATGTCCGTCAGATTGGTGCATCTAAGAGATCGATGGACTCTTCTTTGTCTCTGAAAGCCTTTGTCAGTGGCCAATCAGCTACAAGCATTGTGAAAAACCTCTTCTCATAGGTGGTCCTAGTCAATGATTACTATGATATACATAACTCAAGATCAAGCCTTCAAAAATCAAGGCAATGCTCTTCAGTGTTTCTGTTGGGCTACAAATTGTTCTTAGTAAATGGGAAGTTATGTTCAAGGATATCTCATATCATTGTGATTAAACAGTTTGGACTGAGTGTAATTTTGTGCCCGGCTGCTAGGAAGGCGATAAGGAGTAATTTTATTGCACATCAAGTCTACATACTTGCATTTACTTTTCACACTTATAAAGTTAATCAACTACAGTGATTTACTGCCTGTACTCTGCAAAAGTATGTTATTTTATTCTCGAGGCACCTATAACTTATCACAGCTTTAAAATAGTAAAACATTTTGCTGATCTGTGGTATGTCAGAGCATTATTTTGATACCTTGCAATTTAATATCCCAGCAATAAATAAACAAATAAATAAATAAATAAATAAATAAATAAATAAATAAATAAATAAATAAAATAAGTCATCATCTCTCAGCTGTTATACTGGCATTACTCAAAGGCCTTAGCCTTCTAAATGAATACCTGTATGACTCTGTTGCATATAGCATCTGTTAATTAGACAACTGTTCTGTAGTGGGCAAATAGCTGTACTGCAGTCCATGAGATACTCAATCTATTATTAAGCCCTCTCTCTTTTCTGTCTTTAACAAGAGTAAAATCTGTGAGCAGTTAAATAGCATGATCATCACAGATACCAGGATCAGTATCAAGTTATAGGATTCCTGATAAAGAACAATTAATAGCACAAACTTTCAAAACAGCATCAGTCTGTTCTAGATAATGGAGTTTTATTAAATGTGCTTTGACCACCCATGGATGACTTCATTTTTTTGTGTGTGTTTGCTTAATGTGAATTACCTTTGGTAGGTTTTGGAGACATTAAACCCATGAATTACCATTATATCTGTGTTAGTCCATGGAAGCATATCTCTAAGACATATGTTGTCATTACATTGCCTGCATGTATCAGCTGTTCTTAGTATGCTTATCAAATGCATTATGATCAGTGAGGCATGTACACTGTATAATCCTCTGTGCAAGGGTTGCAGCTTAAATTGTCCAGTGGGCCAGCCCACCTATCTGTTTATAAAGTGTGAAATAAATAGCATAAAACAACCCATTTTCCCAAAAAGTATACATAGTTTGATGAATGCACTTTCTCATTTTGTAAGCCATCTCCATAGCACAGAAAGATGGAGTCCTGACATCAGTGCTGGAGATCGTGGGTTGACTAGTGGATCTGCATACCAGGAGCACTTGCCAGAGAAATGGGAGTTGGATGTCAAAAGCTTTATTTAGCTGTCTTGAGATGAAATAAGTTTGGGCCACTGCACACCTGCCAGTGTTGAAGAACCTGTGATCTAGCAGCAAGACTATTCAACTTTTGGTCTACCATGGTGTGAAGAAGTGCAGTAGTTGGGGGGTGGGGTTGTGTGGATGTATGCAGACACACAGACACATACATGTATTTATCTATCATTTGTTGAGTGGGTTACTCTCACTAGGCTAGTGACCAGAGGTGGTATTAATATTACTAGCATAAATTTAGGTAGGGCATTGGGTAACTTCCCCTACTCCTTTTGATAGGTGCCATGGGATCTTTTACACCAAAATGAATTATCCCCAGCTCAGCAGATGGGACTTTAGTTTATTACCTCATCTGAAAGGCAGCATACTCAGGAGTGCAGCACCCTCCTTATGCTGTAATACAATGTCAGCAATCCATCTACCTGGTAGGGGAATAGAACCCACAGTCTTCTGTACCAAAGGCAAGTGTATTGCCTGTTGCACCAATGGCACTGTTATATGGGTGTACACACACACACACACAAACACACACACACACACACACACACACACACACACACACACACACACACACACACACACACACACACACCATTGCTTTGATGCCAAATTTAGTTTCAACACTGCATCACTGTTTATTTTGAATGTTGGTTATAAATGATTGGCAATTGCATGTTTATTATACATACATGTTTCACATTTACATTTATGTATACACAGTGCCACACACAAAGCAGTGATTGTGCAGTGCAGTACAATGGTACTCAGTCATTGCTCATCATATTTTACACAGCTGCATCCATGTGGTGTTATAACTATGCCACTTTCAGCATTGTACACCTGCTGAGGGTAGAAGTTAATTTATCTGAACTCTAAAACCTGTTGTGTTCTTGCTAAGCCCTCTCAGAGGTTGTAGTTCACACCTCTTTCCTTTGTTTGCAGGGCAGAAAAGAAATTGCAAATGATGTAAACAAAGACCTGTTAACCAGCAGTACTGCATTAGCCTATTTTCTTACGGATGTGCATCACTTCACTGGGACTGGGTGATAAGTCATGAAAATGTAGATGAGTGAGTTGGAACGGGCTCAACAATAAAGGAGCATGGAAATGTATATTAAAAATTTAGAAAAAATGATTCTCTTTATTCCTAAATATTCCCTGTTTTGTATTCTGCAGCAAAATCAAACTCACTAGTTAGTTCAGAAGAATTTATCACTACCTTCAAAGTTTTATGAAACATTACAGACACATGCTTTTTCTAGGCTGCCTCAGGGCCAAATCTATTATATGCTATTAAAGCATGCACTGCTGAGGAAGGCTGCTGAAATGTTAGCGCCTGTGAAAAAGCTCATAGCATTCATGAGCATGCCTTATCTTAAAGCTTAGCTTTAGGTTTCAAATTTTTTCTGAAGTCAGAAGCTTATTTATGAGTGCGAACACTTTCAAACTAGAAAGAAATCTGTCAGGAAAAAAATACAGCTTTGTTATACCTGCTGACATTTCGTGATCATAAACGCTTGCATTTCCTGTTGCAGAGGAGTGAGAAAATCTAGGTAGGATGTCTGACAGTTATTCTAATAGACGTTACAAAACAACAGAACTCAAATGATTATACAGTATGATATATAAGCTAATTTAGTAAGACTTTCGTTTATCTGTTTCTTTGTTTTTGGTTTTATAGGTGAAAAGTTTATTAATCCCCAGAAGTAACTATTATAGTTCATAAAGATATGAATTTAAAGTATCGATACAATAGTGTTTACCATATGGGATTAGCAGCATTACTTACATTGCTGTTGGACTATACTGCTGTAAATCTGTGAACAGCTGCTAAAGCACTGCAGTCTTCTTCAGTATGACATAGATTAATTTGCTTTAGTTGGAATATAGCATTGTGGGTAATTGTTGATAAGAATGTAAGGATTCCATTTTAATTGAACTTGTGTTCTGTATATAGAGCAGATTAACTATATTCTCCAAGCTGACAGCTTAATAATTATTTATTCCCACTAATGCTGCTCTCAAAGAAATTAAGTGTGGTTTTGGAATTGTGAAACAATCAAACTGTTTCCAGTAAAGCATAACCAGCTGTTGCACCTTGAATTAGAAGATTCAACAAAGAGCAAGTAGAAACAAACAAGGGAGACAGGAGGGCTATTGTAGATATACAGCCATGAGAAATGAATGCAAAAAGAAGTAAATGCTACTAAAGCCAAACTCCTTCATGAAATAAGTGTAACACACTCCAACCCAATATATTTTTAGTACTGAGAAAGTAACTTTATTAGTTGAAAAATGTGACAAATAATCTCTTAATGTTCACTGTAAATGGACTTTTGTAAAACTCCAAACTACTCTGAAAGACTTCAAGGACCCATTAGGAAGCAGACAACCTACAATAGCCTCTCATGTTGCTACTAAAAGCTCTCCAACTCCCCAACAGAACTTGGTCTCATCCTGCATCTTCACTTAACCACTCCTAAAGAATTACTAAGTCCCTCTCAAAAACTGCTTTCTACTACAAACAAAAGCTGTTGGCCTTCAACAAAATTTTCTGAAACATGTATTTGGATATAGCCATTTATTATGGGGACAACTTGTCTGTAGAGAAATGACTGAGCTCCCCTCATCAAGTATCTCAATAACTGAGTGGCAAAATTTGTGTCTGAATGATCGACTGCTGTTGCAGTTTGAAAGAGGAAGTCTTACAAATAAATAGACTGTGTCCCCCTTTCTTTGTGGTAGTGTGATCTTAGAAGTTGATATACACAAGTACAGGGGGCTGTGCAGAACTTTGCAACATAAAAGCACAACAGACAATATAGTGGTCTCTCATCAAGATGTTTTTTTTTGATAGAGTTGTAGTTTCAGCAACTTAAACCTAATAGTTTTGAGACCAATAAGATGGTTATCAACATTACTGGTCAAACCCATGTCTGTTTTCTACTTACCCTGCATTATTAGTTATCCCTAGAGTTCAATATTATTTCTTACTAAGAATGCTGACAGCTTTAGTGTCTTTTCATAAATGAGATCACATCTCCTGTTTTGATAATTAAAGACCCATGTTATTACGTCTTCTGTCAAATCTGTCAAAAATTTTGGGAAAAAACATGTTACAACATATTGTGGACTGACTTGTGATGAACCACATAGTGTTAAGCCTGGTTACTTTGGAGCTACTGCTCTATCTTCCTTTCAAACATGACATACTCCATTTCAGACTAACATATGCTAATAGAAGCAGTATTTATGGACATTTACAGCCTTTTACTCAGTCCTGGTTCAAAAACTTTTTCAATAATAATGGCAAGCCAGGTTGCCTTCCCTAGATTAACAATGCTTTCTCTTACAGACATAGTGCCACTAGCACAACATCTGCTTCTGGACATCTGACCACCAAGATTCTACAACAGTCAGTCCTTAGGCCACTTCAGTTTTCACTCTATATCAATAAGATGAGCATCAATTAACTCAACCTTCATGCTTTACTGTATGCAGATACTCTGGTCTTTTGTCAAGAGCTCATCCTCTTTCTTCATTGGTTCATAGGTAAATACTACAAAAACACAATTTATTACTGTTAGTTAAACACTTTCATCCTAATGGTGTACACCTATGGACTTAATCAGAACTAACATTCAGCCATCACACTATTTTAAATAAAACCTTCCTTCAACCATGTGACTAAAATTCACCAGTAGACAAATACTACACATTTAAATAATTCTAAGAGCAGACCACTAATTAATGTACAGATAGTACTCAGTTTTGCTTATAACAAGTTGTCATTATCAATCTTGTAATCTAATATTACCAAGAAAATATTTAAGCTTAGCCAATAATTTGAGGTCAGAATCAAACCCTGTTCCTTCTGTTTATGAGGAGATGACCTCAACCATTTTATCAATCCTGCCCCCCCCCCCCCCCATTGTAAGCCTAGGACCTCAGAGCATCAGTTTAAGCTAGCCACCATTGTGTTACCATTGATGTCATTCATAACTGATTCAAAAATAATTTCCAATAAAATGAGCATAAAAACAAACAACTTTGTTGGGAGCAAATGCAGAAACAGCCGTTTAACTAGGGATCAGCTTTAACCTCATACAATCACATTAATGAAATAGGGAAACATTTAAACCACACAGTTCTCAAACTAGATTAAACTGGTCTTACTGGTCTTATAATGCCATCTTGACAATGTCCACACAAACCAAAGCAGCATACCTTGGCTCACCTTGCTATAGCCAAAGGTGTCTATTCAGCAAATTGAATGTGGACTATGAGTTGTTGTCTCAGCTTCATCCAAAGGGCTCTCCTTTTTCAAACAGTAATTATTGCAACATTCATGTCTCACTTCAGTGTGAATATCACTGTATCATGATTTCAAAAATGAATACCATGTATGTCATCCATAATGTTACATAATGTGTATATATATATATATATATATATATATATATATATATATATATATATATATATATATATGTGTGTGTGTGTGTGTGTGTGTGTGTGTGTGTGTGTGTGTGTGTGTGTGTGTGTGTGTGTGTGTGTGTGTGTGTATAAGCTGCTTAGAATTAATTTCTGACCTACCTTTGCCAGTATGTAAAAAATGTATGCTTTTCATTGCATCTTGACTTTCTATATTTTTAATGATTTCCTCTAAGGAAGTACTAAATGAGTTTCCTTCTTGTGTGATATGGGAATTTGTATATTTAAATAGTTTCTCAGTACAACAGAGGATTAAGACTAAAAGCTCTTACTAATCTTCAGCCTAAAGACCTGGGTTTGATTGCCTTGGGATAGGTCTAACAACTGTAAGACTCTAAATATGTCACTTTAATAGGGAAAAATCCTCGGTCTGCACCGAAAATGAGATTCACTCCAGTTTACCTGGTTAAAAATACAAGGAAATAAACATTAAATAAATTAATTTTAAATCAATAAATGCAATTAAATGCTTAAAGGCCATTTATATATTATTCAAGACAATTAGCCTAAGTGTATGTTTTTGATATGTGCTCAAATTGTAGTTCCAAGCAAGTTTCCAAACCATAACCCCCATACTGCCTTGTTTAGGTGTTAGGTCTGGCAGCTATGCTCAGTTATTTATGACTGACAATTAACAATTCATAACACCTTTAAGACAGCTTACAGAATGGTCAGCCTATACATTGCCACCATGCTTGGAGAACAAATGTTCTTCAGCAAAGTGTTACTGTACAGGTAATGAGCAATGAACAATAAGTTCACCACTTCACTGCAATATATGAAGCTGTTGTGAAGCTCACGCAGGTAAAAAGCAAATGGCCACTATTTATTATACTCATTAAACAGTACTTTGCTGTTTAGCAATCATAAAATTACAATCATAAAGTAAATAAAATAAAAAATAAAAGCATATGTGTGTGTTTCTGTGTGAATATTTCCATGTGTGTGTGTGTGTGTGTGTGTGTGTGTATAAGTGGGTTAGCATGTGTGGGTGTGACAGTACTGACTACAGCATGCAGTCCATTAACACAGATTAGTAGAAAAATAAGAGTTATGAATCTCTTAACATCTGGCATTATTGGCTGATTTTAGAATAATATCTTTTGAGTCACTAAATGCAATTTTTTAAAGCATTTTAATGTATTACAATCACATTTATAACTGTCAAATGCTAATTGATCTGCATCTTGTATTACCATTGCATTTGTCTTACTCTCATTAGATTTGAATTTCAAAATCCTTTTAAAAGGTTAAGTATCTATGTATGCTATGATTAGCTAAAGTTGGTTAATTTTAATAGTGCATTATCTGCATTAATATATTATTACAATGACTGTCATTCTGTTCTGTGAACCCTTCAGTATTTTATTTTTCCTAGTCTAGTTTGCTAATCATTCTATTCCAAAGCAAATAAAAGGAGATGATAGAGGGCTATCTTGATTAATTCATTTTATTTGGATATTATTTGAGAAACGCATATATTTCTGTTTTTGTATAACACAAAAATGACGTATAACTCTTTTATTAGCTTAATATAAGGACCAAGAAAACCAAAAACTACCAATACTTGAACAGATTACTTGCAATTTAAGGAATTAAAAACCTTTTTTTAATATCTGGCTATTGCCAAATTACAGTTGTTAACATATATGAACGTAATTAATGTTATTATTCTTTTGATGTTAACTTGTGTTTGCCTTTTCATAACAAACCATATTTGGTCTCTCCTTATTACAGTTGGCATTATTAATTTTATTCTGTTAGAAAAGACTGATATAAATATTTTATAATTTACATTTAATAATAAAATTGGGAAATGAGATTCATATAAAGTTGGATATTTATCCTGTTTCAGAACAGGAAGTATCAAAACATTTTTGTAAGAATGAGGACTTTGTTTTTCTTTGTCTAAACTTTCTAAAAACCTAAATAATATATCTGAATTTTTTTTTAAATCTCACGCAGGGAATTAAAAACCTTTTTTTTAATATCTAGCTACTGCCAAATCACAGTTGTTAACATTTGTGAAATTAATTAATGTTATTATTCTTTTGATGTTAACTTGAGGATGGTGCAGTGGTGCAGCAGTAGCATTGTCGCCTTACAGCAAAAGATTCCCTGGTTCGATTCACAGCTGGGTGCTTTCTGTGTGGAGTCTGCATGTCCTCCCTGCATTTGTGTGGGTTTCCTCCAGGTGCTCCAGTTCCTTCCCATGTTATAAAGACATGCATATGAAATGTTTCTTTCCGGGCCTCTGCTGAACACTGGCTTAATTCCAAGTCAGACTTTCCTGATTAACAAATGTTAAATAAAACAATTGTTTTGTCTGTTTTCTAGGTATTGATTGCTGTTAGCCTTTTAAACTGTTTCATTATTTCTGATTTAGTTACAGCTTTTGACAGACTTCTAATATTTTCTTTGGATTTTTTTATGTTTATGTAAAAAAGGGCTAGCAATATTTAGGAATAATTTTAAATGCTATAATGGTGTCAATAATATTCAGAATACTTCTATTATTTTCTGGTACCTGAATGTATTTTATCTGATCTGTTCTAGCTAAATTGTAGACTTAGTTGTTATTCTATTTAGGCTCTTAGAAGTTACCAGACAAGACTGTAGGTTCATGTTTTCTAAAGCTGCTATAATGTTAAGATTTAATATTTAGATGTTAAGGCCTTAACTATATATAAAGTAATATTTTACCTTTTTGCTGCTTTAACTAGGCAACATTAACATTCCCTTGCATTTTGTCAAATTCATTACCCTGTTCTTTTATTTTATTACTGTTTCAAATAGTAATCATACCATATAAACATGATTTAAACAAGTCCAAATGATATCATTTACTTCTCATTGTCTATAAAATAAAATATATTTTTCCTTTTTTTTTTTTTGCTTAACCAATAATTGTTTTCTTTAATGATCATATATGAAATAATTCTATTATTGTTAATAATTTGCAAATAATAGTCAATTTGAATGTAAATGCATTGCAATAAGACAAACACAAAAGATATCATTAACCAAATCTCTGCACTTCGGTTATTAGAAATTTAAATTCTGTCAGTACATGTCTGAGTCCTACAGCCATAAGTATAGTTAATAAAAAATAAAACCTGAACCTGTAATAAAACCCAAACCTGTAAAATCATTAAATCCAACAGAGTTATCCATTTTCTTAGGACTTCAGCAGATGCTGGTAGTTTGCGGTCTGTGCTCACACAAGAGTCTTTTTTTATCTATACTATAGTTGAAAACCCCCATGGAACATTGTTTATCTCCAAATTCTAGCTGTATCCCTTTCCATAGCCAGTCATCTAACCTACCTTCACCAAATAAAACTGTACAGAGAAGCTTAATCATTGAGGATAGTACTACACGCTAAATTGCTACACTGAATGAGAGTAGCCTCCCAATATTTATTTATTTTTCTGTTCCAGCAAATGATTTTATCATATTTGTAACAAATAGTCTATGAATGTTGAATTATCCCAGCTATGAAGCTAAGAAGAAAAGATTCACTAGTCCTTCCCATTACCAAGAACACTCTTATTCTCTATATATCCAAGTAGAAATATCTCAGATGGACAAATCACTGTCATTTTCCTACAGAGGGAGAATTTATTGAGCACAATGGCTTAAGTGCTTTCTTTATATAAAGTGAAGTGACTAATTTCACTGTTTGTACTTCAGTAAAGTATAAGTCATTAATGAAAAGTGTTATTCCTGTTTACAGGTCGGTTTGTACATTACACTTAGAAATAATACACACACACAATACAGATACATGTAAGCATATGCACACAAAGAGAACAGAGCAGTTTTGAAACACAAATATGCAAAAAGTTTCTGTTCTAAGTCTTTGTCTTAAAAATTGCTTACAATAGAAAGATACAGAGGTAGGAAGAGATAATTTATTTTGGTAGGTGGTAATATATTTGTGTGGGTTATATCAATATTTGTAACACATTATATTTTATATGTACATTACATATATGATTAACTGATAAAGTAAGTCATAGAGAGAAGTTCCAAAAGATACTTGAGCCATTTAAACATCGCCAACATGATATCAGTTTTCTAGCCTTGCATCTTTTATTTGTTATAAGTCCTGTCCATTTAGTATAGGCATTCTCAATCACTGGTTAAAATGGGGTTTGTTTTCATTTTGCATTATGTTGCCCCCGAATATATCTCTCCTGGACTTTCCTTCTAGCTCTCAGACAGCCTCTCGCACATGTTCACTGGTGTACTTGCACCTGTAATGTAACTCAGGTTTTCTTATTAATTCTCTGTCATCTTCACTTAGAAATGACCTCTCCCACTACAGTTTTCTTCCTTCCTAAGCTTTTAGTCACTGTCAAATAAACAAACATATCAGCAAATAACATAAAAGCATTAGTTTACCAAGTGACCTTTGTTTTGATATTGTAATTAGTATCACAAGAGGAAATAGTTCTTCCCTGCACCTTTTCATTTTCTACTGTATCAACTGTTATTTCTATCAACACAGTCAAAAAAAGAAGAAATTATGCTTGTGTGCACTGTCATTTAAATAAAAGTAAAATTCCCACTCCTTTAGATTATAAATTTCACTTTACCTAGCTTGTGTTGGCGAATATTTTCACACAGGTCACATGCTAGTAGTTCACAACATACCTGCTCACTGTCACTTGCTCTAATTTGCAAAACCCGTAACTCCCAATAGCCATTCCTAGCAAATAATATAGCCCTGTCACCATTCGACATTAGCTACCAAAGGCCTAACTCTCTAACCCTAAAACTCCCAACTTGTCGCTAATCCTAGCCATAGCACTTGTTTCCCCTTTCCCTAATTCTAAGTCCTGGATTGCTGCCTAAGCCTAAAGCTTTACCCCCCTCTCCCAAAATCTAAAGACCTTAATCACACCACAACCCTAAAACTCCATTCCTATTCCCTAACCTTAAGCTCCTCTCCTCTTACCTAAACCTAAACTTCCCTTCCCTAAACCTACGGTCCCCAATTGCTACCTAACTCTAAACTTCCCTCCCATTCCCTAATCCCAGATCCCACTCCTGATGGTGGTCTGAAACCCTAATATATGCTTCTACTCCCCTCCACTTCATGGGCACTGCTGCCCCTCCTACCTTCAGTGAATCTGGCTACTGTGTTTGGGTGTAGTGCGACAACTCCACCCTTTCTGCACAGCTGTGGCATCTCACCTGAACATATAGTTAAGCTTACATATGGGTGGCAGAGTGTGTGTGCTATGAGGATCCCTAGTCCCTGGTTGCCATATAGTGGTCTTTAAAAACATGGGACTGGGGCTTGAGTAAATCACTTCCACATACACCCACCCACTGTGCTTCTTGTCTTCATTGTGGAAAAAGCCAGTCCAGCGTCCACAATTTGGAACTCACAGATCATGGGTTAAGAAACAGTATTTTAACTGTGTCAGTTTAAAATAAATCAAGTTAATAAGACTAGAAACATAAAATTGTTTTGTTTTTACCTGACAGACCCCAATGCTGCCTGTTTCTCTTTATGCTTTGCCTGATAAGCACATATTTTAGGGTACTTTTCCAGAGTATTTGAAGACATGTTCCACCCATGCTTATGATTTCATTTAATAAATTAACAAATGTTACTGACCTCTTCCAAAATAAAAAGCAGTGTGGACACTATAGGACCCTAATTAGTAGAGGTGGCTTTAAATTTGCAATATGATCCATGATACTTCATTTAAATATAAAAGTAAAACTACAACGTTACCCAAAGAAAATCAGTCCTTAAAATGAAATTTCACATTTGCATTAATGATTATCTGAGCTTATGTGCATGTTTTTTGGTTTACCAAACAGATGAGTAGTAGAGAACAGTTATGAATGCCTGGGTAGAAGGGCTTGTTTTCATGGAAATGGTTGTATGTGACGCAGTGTGTTTTTACATACTGCATGCTGGTTTATGATGATGCTTAATTTGTAAAGCACTAACTTCCCTCAAGAAGCTAGTATAAAAACTACATGTATATGTAATCTATATATATATATATATATATATATATATATATATATATATATATATATATATACACACACACACACGATTCTATTGTGTACTATTGAACTAATTTAATGTCATACTGAAAACACCAACAAAAAAAGATCAAACATACAGGATGCCAAAAACAACAAAAAATGTTGAATGAAATAATTTCAAGAAAGAAACACTTTCCCCTTCTGATACTAACACACACCTCCTCCATAAGACTAGCCTCAAATTTGACTGAATAATGACAGTGTTATAGGAAGGATTTTATGAAGGTAAAGTGTAGGATTGAGGTTGAGGAAAGAGTCAGCATTAGGTTTAGGGTTAGCACCTATTACGAAAGTGGTGCAGGGGGGGAGCCTAACCTTACACATTACCATCATAAAAATGTTCCTGTAACACTGCCACTACAAAAAACACAGTTGAACACACAAACATTCCCAAACACACACACAAACAACAATATAGCTATCTCTTAACCTAACCCTGACCCTAACCCTAAAATACACAAATGTGCACACAAACATACAACACCTATCCTTCACTCATCCCTGATCTTAACCCTAACTCACATATACATGCACATTCTCCCCTCTCCAACCCTACTTACTGTCTCAACATTACACACCATCAACATTTCCACTGCTCAATTATTCATCAGTTATTCATACTATCAACATTAAACCACACCCCTTGCACTTGTCAAAGAAATGTTATTCAACAAAGCATGGGGGACCCCCTTATTATATATATATATATATATATATATATATATATATATATATATATATATATATATATATATATATATATATATAAATACAGTAGATATAACAAGTGAACACACCCCTGTTAAAATGCCAGGTTTTTCTGATATAAAAACATGAGACCACAATAAATCATTTCAAAACTTTTCCACCTTTAATGTGTCCAATAACCTGTACAATTCAATTGAAAAACAAACAAATCTATAAGGGGGAAATATAATAAATAAAAAAAAAAACATACAATAAGCTGGTTGCATAAGTGTGCACACCCTTAAACTAATACTTTGTTGAAGCACCTTTTGATTTAATTACAGAATTGAGTCTTCTGGGGTACACCCCTGCCATCAATTAAAGAGACTCTGATTAACCCCAAATAAAGTTCAGCTGTTCTAGTAGGATTTTCCTGACATTTACTCAGTTGTCTGCTACAGCAAAAGCCATGGTTCACAGACAGCTTACAAAGCATCAAAGGGATCTCATTGTTGAATGGTATCAGTCAGGAGATAGGTATAAAAAATTGCCACAACATTGGATATACCATGGAACACAGTAAAGACAGTCACCAAAAAAGTGGAGAAAATATGGGACAACAGTGACTTTGCAAAAAACTGGACATCCCACCAAAAGTGATGAAAACAAAAGGCAAAAACTGGTCAGGGAGGCTGCCAAGAGACCTACAGCAACACTGAAGGAGCTGCAGGAATTTCTGGCAGGTACTGGTTATGTACTACATGTGACAACAATCTCCCATATTCTCCCTATGTCTGGGCTATGGGGTAGGGTTGCAAGACAGAAGCCTTTTCTTACACAGAAAAACATCCAGGCCCAGCTAAAATTTCCAAAACAATACATCATGTCTCCCAAAAGCATGTGGGAAAACGTGTTATGGTCTGATGAGACCTAGGTTGAACTTTTTGGCCACAATTCCAAATGATAAGTTTGGCACAAAAACAACACTTCGCATCACCAAAAGAACACCATCCCCACGGTGAAGCATGGTGGTGACAGTATCATACTTTAGGGTTGCTTTTCTTCAGGTGGAACTGGAGCTTTAGTCAAGGTGGAAGGAATTATGAACAGTTCCAAATACCAGTCACTTTTGGCCCAAAACCTTCAGGCATCTGCTAGAAAGCTGAAGATGAAGAGGAATTTCACCTTTCAACATGACAATAACTCCAAACATACATCCAAATCAACAAAATAATGGCTTCACCAGAAGAAAATTAAAGTTTTGGAATGGCCCAGCCACAGCCCAGACTCAAATCCAATAGAAAATCTGTGAGGTGATCTGAAGAGGGCTGAGCACCAGAGATGCCCTTGCAATCTGACAGATTTGGAGCACTTTTGCAAGGAAGAATGAGCAAATATTGTTAAGTCAAGATGTCCCATGCTGATAGACTCCTACCCAAAAAGACTGAATGCTGTAATTAAATTAAAAGGAGCTTCAACAAAGTATTAGTTTAAAGGTGTGCACACTTATGCAATCAGCTTATTGCACATTTTTTATTTTTTATATTTTTTCCCTAACACATTTGTTTGTTTTTCAATTGAATTGTACAGGTTATAGGTCACATTAAATGTGGGAAAAGTTTTGAAATGATTTATTGTGGTTTTATTGTTTTATATCACAATAACCTGGCATTTTAACAGGGGTGTGTAAACTTTTTATATCCACTGTGTGTGTGTGTGTGTGTGTGTGTGTGTGTGTGTGTGTGTGTGTGTGTGTGTGTGTGTGTGTGTGTATATATATATATATATATATATATATATATATATATATATATATATATATATATATATATATATATATATTAATGGAATGCATCTGGTGTATATTTGTGGCTGTCTGGCTTCTGTCTGCTACCTGGGTGACCCATTTGTTTGGCTTGTGCGCTTCTGCTCTACGCATTAGCAAGATGCACATAGCCAAGGCCATTTGTCCTAAGCAGTGCATTGTGCAAACAGTGCCCCCTCCACAAAAAAATAAAATATAAAAAAATGGAGAAATAGTTAAATGAGGAAAATCAAACTATGACATACATGATCGAAAATGTTAGTACACATGAGATATGACTACATAGGTCTGGATCCCAACTCTCACTCCAATGCACCGTCAGAAATCAGAAGGGGAGAGCTTATCCATGTTTGCCATGCAAAAAGGTTTTCAGCAAATAAATGAATCAATTCCTCACACAACCACACAAGTGCAACTGGATGTACACTATCAAGGCATGACCTCTTATTAATAAATGCATTATATTTAATATATTTGGATGTAGTGCACTTAGTGATCACACAATCTGTTATGATAAATCCTTGCAAATTTACAGCTGTATCCTACTTTTCTGTGTTTCTTGGTCATTCATCAGTTATCTAACTAGTACTCAGAAACATGCAGTGAGTAAGCCAGTCTATATTATTTGATATTAACTGGGAACACTAAGATATGCAGTTGCCATCAAATGAAGGACAGGTTGGATGGCACAAACAACCACAAACTGCTGTTGTGGGGTAGGAGCAAAGGTTAGTTCCTCTCATGGCACATGCAAGGATATGCTGTTCATATGAGGGGGTGAAAACAGGCTGAGCTACTGTTATGGCACAAACAAGGACATGTTGCTTTTGTTACTTTCCTTGTTTTGCATCCTGTTTAATCTTGTGAGGGTTGTGAAGCCAGAAATGGGTATGTGTCTCATTACTTTCTAACTTCTGTTATGATTTCCCATTACAAACGTATGGTGCTAGACTGAAGCCATGCAGTAGTCATCAGTACTTTTGGAGGCATCAGTGTCTGAATCTTTGATGCCTGAGGCCTACTACATGCTAATGGGCACATACGAGTCAAATAACTCCCTGCTGTCACGTTACATTAATTTCTATAAAAATCTTCCAACTTGTCATTGCTTACTGGACCAAGTGATGAAATACAAGGACATGTCATAATATTATTATACAATACAGTATATGTTCAGGACTTACCTCGTAAATGCAGCACTTGCCACAGTATCAGTTCAGGTCTGACTGTGATGCAAGCAGTACACAGCCAATACATGGGGAGGTAAATGCTCTGGCTCTGAAATGAGGTTGGCAGAGGTTGCAGAGTTCCTGTAATCTGTCTCTGTCCACCCGGAAGCACTCTACAATGTCCATGTCATGTATGTTGTGATAAGTTAAATGTGGCCTGAAAACTCTTTTCTGTTTTGGCCTAGGCCTATTGGCAGCAACAGCAGCAGCTGCATTGCCTGCAGCCTATAGCACATACAAATGGAGTTAGCAGCAGTTCCTAACATTCTGTCTGTGTAGACATTCTGTGTCTGTACTCTACTACTTTTGAAATCCACAGGAAAAAACAGCATGGAGTCTGCATGGTTGCTTTATAACTTGTTGAATAGCGCCACCAGATTGGTTGATTAGCATGCAATTCATCTGCTTATGCTGCAATTGGCATCTCTGAAGCAGAGGCTAAGACAGATGAAATCTATTAATAATCTACTCCATTATAAAAACTTAGCCAAATTGATGATGAGGATACTTGCTACATGTTTGCAGGACTGTGAAAAAATATTTCCAAAGATACTTTTATAGAGGAGTATTTAACTCCAGGAGATATGCACCCATTTTGTTACCTACATAACACATATACTGAAATATAGTGCTGAATAATGTGAAGCAAAGCCTTTTACATGGTTATATGTATGCAGTAGTTAGAAGTGTACTGATGGCATGGCCATGTTTGTCGAGCCATTTCAGAGGTACAAAATGAATGACAATACATGAAAATAGAAAGCTTTGTGATACATATGTATAAATGTTTCAGTGACAGGTCCTTTAAAAGCACACACAGCATTTCAAAGATGTTTCATTAGCAAACTGGTTCCTGTGCCTGTTCTTTTGTGGGTGGGGGGAGAAAAAAAGTTCCTGTTATGTCACAAACTAGAAAGGACTGCTTTTAATGGGGGAGCATAGCTGGTTTACTGCTATGGCACATACAAGGATATGTTGCTCTTGCTGCTCTCCTTGTTTTGCATCCTGCCTGTTAGTATTTCACATCTATAGACTGTTTTATGTTTTTCCACTGGGTACTACTGACTGCCTACCTTTACTGTTTTATCTAACAGTTACTTTGTAGTTATGTGACACTTATGTGTATTATCATTCTGTGGTCTTTTAGAACACAGAATGTTATTGAGGCAGAGACCCCTTCAGTGAAGCTGAAAATACTAATATCTTTGATGTGCTCTGTCAACATGGTGCTTTTCTTCTGGGAAGGGGTCATCCCAATAGGCCAGAAAGGATCAGACTTTGGCAGCACATTGTTGCCAAAATAAATTCTGTTGGTGTCCACAGACAGACCTATGAGCAGGTGCACCACAGGGCCACTGATAAGATTATGTCTGCATGGAGGCATATAATTGCTGTTGCTTGAGACCAGAGGGTAACCAAGGGTGGGTCTGCTGCAGAACCACCTCTCACCCCCAATGAGGAATTCCTAGCAAATATCCTCCTACACGACAGCTCACAGCAGAGTGGACCATAGCATGTCATTAACATAGGCACCACTTCTTCTGAGTCCCATTTGAAGCTATCAGGTAGGCTTTTTTATATGACCAGATGAATACTGTTGTATCATAAAACAACTGAAATAAAAGTTACTTCTGCATCACATGCCTTCTTTATGGGGGGGTGATTGAAGATTGGTACAGTGATAAGATCTTTCTGGAGTTGTCAGCCATGTTCTTGTGGTGTGTACACCTAATGCATATATACAGGAGTACATGTAGTACCCCTGTCTTACTGCTAAATGTGATGATTTTGCCCTTACCTATTGCTTAACTTATTTCAGGACAATCAGGAATCCAGCAAAGTATGCCTCCTGCAGATGGTAAGCCAAATAAATGTATATCAGTATCAATTTAGGGCAGCCGCAGTGGTGCAGCGGTTAGCATTGCCACCTCACAGCAAGAGGTTCTCCGGTTCGATTCTTGGCTGGGGTGCCTTCTGTGCAGAGTTTTTATGTCCTCCTTGTGGTCATGTGGGTTTTGTCTGGGTGCTCTGGTTTCCTCCCACATCCCAAAGACATGCAGTAGGTGGATTGGATACTCTAAATTCGCCCTAGGTGTGAGTGTGTGCATGTGTGCGCCTTCTGTGGAAGGTTGGGCGCTGGGCTGGCAACTCAACACTGTAAAACTCCACTGCCAATCATGAGTGGACAGATGATCTGCTGTGGTGACCCCTAACTGGGAAAAGCCAGAAGAAGAAGAAGAATTGCAGATCAATTTAAAGAAAAATCATAATGTGTCATTTTAGGCCCATTGTGTGTATTGCTGTACTGTCTGTAATAGTGGCAGTACCATTAGTTGTCAAGCATAAATTGCAACATAGTAATGCAGGCATTAATGTATGGTTGTCTTTCTCCCTTTTTATCACAGGTGATCATGACAGTGGGAATGCAGGCCCTGTACCACCTGATATCAGTGTCTCATCAGACACTGATGATGATGGTGGTGAAACTAAGGCACAGTCGGGGAGTACAGAGGTTGAATCTGACACAGAGTTTGGCATCCGGCCACCCCCTTCATTTTCCCCAGACACAGCTAGTAGGCCTACGCCTACCCAGTCCACTCAGGCCACAGGTATTAGGCAGGTGGAGGGTGAGGACATTGAGCAGGGAAATGTGGCTACTGCAACTTCAGTGCCTGTTTAGACTGGCCGCAGCCAAAGTGCTGGTGGGTTGCCACGCTGGAGGGTTGATATGGGTGCTCAGATGGGGACTGCTGTCTCTCCTCCACCTGGTACAGGTGACTCTTCCCATGTCACTCAATGTATGTTTAAGGCCATCATGGAGGCAAAGGCAAATTCAGAAAGGCACTCCAGACAAATGCTGAGAGTTGTAAATGTGGCACAGGCTGACATGTGTGACTGCTGTGTCACCGATTTACTGGATCAGATGAATGACATGTTGAAATGAGGGGTGTCTGTGATGAACCGAGGGGTATCTGTCATGGAATGAGCAGTGTCTGTGATGGAACATCTGCTGGGAGGGGAATGGCATCCTCATGAGTGCAGGTCAGTTACAAGATCTGTTGTTAGCCAACGTGACTACATGTGATCATGCATATTGGCAGTACTTCCACTGGTCCATCAGTGAGTGTGCTATCCACACCCAGACATGGCAGGCCATGGGGTCATGGTCCAGGGTGTTCCCATGAAGGGAGCACATTCAGCAGACATCAGTCATGTTCAGGTAGCAGCACTGCATCTAACCTTTGGCATGGAGATGCCAGTGTGCAACTTCTGGCAAAGCCAGTTCTCGTGGTCAGGGGCAACAATGATAAACTGCCAACACTACCATGCATGGCTCACACCTGTCCAACATACCAAAGCACAGAGCTAGCATTGATCTTGGCTGTATTCATGTAGACTCTCACACACCACTTTCACAAGTAGTACCCCTAAAGACACACACACAACAGTTGCATGGTTTAGCTACCTGCTTCTCTTTCTTACTCACATACACTCACCGACCTTTTGTGTCAGCCTAGACCTCCAGCCCAACACACAACACCCTGTGCAAGTGATGATAACTGTGCCATATTCTTGTTTCCTCTGTTTTAGATTCAAGGATACAAAAGCTTTGTGTCTGATGCACAGAGTGCATAGCAGTATTAGTGCCTAGTATATCTGCATTTGTGTTGTTGAATGAAAAATATGCCTGTCACTTATATTTGCTTTTCCATATTATACAGTGGATAGCATCATCATGTCAGTACTTTATAGTGTATTCTCTTGTAAGGGTTGTGAAGTCAGTAACTGCAAAGTGTCTCATTACTTTCTAACTTTTCTCTTTACTGTTTTCCAGTACATCTGTATGGTGCACATCATAACACATGCCATCACTTCAGATCTTAGGATTGTATGACAGCACCATAGTTAAACACATCAAAACATTAATACAGTATAATGCTCTCTTTTGCATAACCCTCACCAGACACATGCAGCAGCTGGACAGATCACAGGGGTTTCTCATCAAGATACCACAGGGCCTACTAAGCATACCATGACATATGTGGGTAGATTGAAAGACATGTCACTATCATCTGGCTGGTATCACATTACATTGTAACTGTTATTCTAAGCCTCTTACTTTTGGTTTAAGCATTTGGACTTCATGCCAGTTGTCTTACATTAAGAAGGTTTGTACTTTACACTCTTGTTGGAGGAGACGGTAGCCTCTGCCCTTGTGAACTGGGAATTTCTGGTTGAATGTTTATTATGCTTGTTGTTCTAAGTGTCTTTATCATGATTTAAGCATGTGGGCTCCACACCGGTTATTTTACATTAGGAAGGTTTGTGGTCTAGACTCTTGTGCCAGGAGAAGATACCCACACCCTTCTTAGCTGGGAATTGCTGGTTGAAGGCTTATTCTGTCTGTTATTCTGAAAGTGTCATAGCTCTGGTTTAAGCATTTGGGTACTAGACCACTTATTTTACACTAGGAATGTTTGTTGTCTACACTCTTGTTGGAGTATTGTGCTGAATTGCTGCTTTGTTTAAAAGTTTTTTTTTTTTTTTTTTTTGCAGTTGTGGCTGTGATTTGCTGAACTTTGAATTTCCACTACTTCTGCATTTTATAGCATAGGCTAGATTCAGGATTGCTGAATCTAGACTGTTTGCTATCATTTGAGCACTAAAATCAGCCATCTTACATTAAGAAGGCCCCCCTGTACCCTTGTAGCAGAATTGTGCAGCCAAAGACCCATCTGGATAGGGGATTGCTGGAATAAGCCTCAGTATTGGCCATTCCCTTTGTTTATTTTGTTTAAAATCATTTAACTTCACTTGTATTCCATCTCTCTGTTCACAGGGAAGATGCCAACTCATTGTTTTTCAGTGTTTTGGCTAAAGGTGAGGGGGGCGAGTGGTGATTTTCATTCTAGATTAAATTATCTAGAGTCCACTTTTATTTTTAATTATGGTACCCTTCACCCTGGTGGTTTGAATCAGGAGGTCTGTTTGAATTTGTAAATATATATAAAAAAGTGAATACATTTTATGTATAAGCATGAATATTTATATATATATCTGTTGTATGTAAGTAATTTGTATTAATGTATTTGGAAGGAACATAACATTTGAAAGTTTATGAAATTAACTAGTCATAGTCTTCTAGTGCTTCAAGTTGTCCTGAGGAGTTGTGTATATCTGAGTATTATTATGCTGTTCTGGTAAGGGGCTGTTCTGATTTAGTTTCTATGGTGTTTAATTAATTATTTATTTATTTAATTGATGTAATTTAATAAGTGAATTCTATTATGTATGGTATTTAAAATGTTGCTTGTGTGATATGTGATATCCCTTGATGGTGAAAGGCCGAGGTACCAGGAATAACGTTTACCTGGTGGTTTATCTACTTTGTTGCTTTTTGTTTATTTTGTCAGTTTTGGTTAAATTTTGTTTTATTAGTGATAATCAGGAGGCATTCTTTAGCTACATCAGAAATCTAAAAGGGAAGGGCCAGCTTTGGGCTGAGCTATTAGTGGACGGTACCACTCATACTGACTCGTGGACATTACCAACCTGCTACCAGACAGATTTGGGGCAAACCTCACACCCTTTGTCCCCACTAGACATACCCCAAATTATATCCTTTACCAGTCCTCTACCTAATATCTCCAAAGAACAGGTCATAACCGCACACCCGATTGCCAAAAGAGCAGACTCTATGGGACCAGATAACATCCCAGGCTGCATACTAAATGGTCTGAGACAGGACCTAGTGGAACCAGTTGGTACTGTCTTCAACCTCAATGTAAGTATTGGTTTTGTCCCAGCAGAGTGGAAAACAGCAACAGTAATTCCCTTTCACAAGAGGGGTCTGTCATCCGACCCTGGGAACTATAGACCCATAAGTCTAACCAGCCTTATCTGCAAGGCCATGGACAGAATCATCATGGACCTTATCAACAAAGACATAGATGACCTTCAGACTCTGAACCTGACACAATTTTGCTTTATTAAGGGTAGATCATGCTTACTAAAACTGGTGAATTTCTTTGAGAATGTATCCAATGCCCCAAATGAATACAAGATGCTACATACAGCCTATCTTGACTTAGCCAAGGCTTTTGACTTAATCCCCCACTCAGGCATCAGAGAGAAACTCACACAGCTGGGAATTAACCCATATGTTACTACATGGGTAGCCATCTGGATCACTGACAGAACACATACAATCAAATTTGGGGATTTCATCTCTACCAGCAAACCAGTTACCACTGGTGTACCACAAGGATCTGTGCTGGACCCCCTACTATTTGGAATGTGTTTCTCAGAAGTCCAGGGTAAAATAGATGGGCTGTGACTTACCATGTTCACTGATGACTGCAAAGTCCCCCAACAATGCTAACATACTGCAAAAAGGGCTTACACAGACAAATTATTGGTGCCAAAGCCACAGACTCAAAATAAATGCAAATAATGTGTTATCATCCCTTTCAGCAAATGGGAGGTACCTGCAAATTACAATATTAACAGTAACCCCATTAGCTCAAAGCCTGTGGCAAGAGACTTAGGAACAAAGGTTGATAGCAACTTTAACTCTGATCACCATGTGTCCACAGTGGTAAGGAAGGCCTAGTATTTGCACATCTAATAAGTAAGAGCATTGCATCCAGAGCTAAGGATGTTATAATTCCCCTGTACTCATCCCTCATCAGACCACTAATGAGTACAACTCTCCCTTCTGTATGTGCCTCACCAGACACCTGACCAGCTGGGAAGACCTCATAGATTTCTCATCAAGAAAATTCAGGGCCTACTACACATGATCTCCATGGACATACTGAAGGATCTGTCACTGTACTCTGTATCTTATAGGCTGCTGAGAGGTGACTTGTGCCTGGCTTACAGAGCAGTCTCAGACCCTACCCTAATGGAAATGATGCATATCCACAAATCACATGGGACAAAATTCACTCGCTCTAGGGATCTTAATCTAGCCTGCAACATTAACAGAACATTCTGGAGCGACAGATATGAATCCGAGAGATTGACACTCCTCTGGAACCAGCTCCCAATTCATGTAAAACAGAACTCCTCAATGACCCTATTTAAGCATAAGTTAGACAATTGGATGGGAGACCATAAATTTACCCCAGGAGTGTCACCCATGTCCCTCTTGGATAAGGGCAGCCAATGCTGATCATACACTTGCACTGCAAATATAGACCATACGACTTGGTCAATAAGAGAACTGTGGTACAACATGGCTAGGCTTATAAAGGCCCTAGGGCCAATAGCCTAGTAACCTCCTATCAACCTACAGTGACATCTGCCTAGGCTCCAGGCCAGTGTCTGATCCTGGTCTGGTGGGATGGCTGCATATGCAATAATCTGATATAGCCAATTACATTAGCACTGTCTGTTGAGCATATGGTGATAACAGTATCTCAAATGCTGATGTAAAAGGCTCTCTGTAATGTCAAGTAACAGCTTGCTCACACACACATACACACCCAATTGACTGCAGAGAGAATAGAACTTCTACCTGTCTAAGTACACAGACTACAGAACACAGTAATGTACAAACGTGACACAGCACAAGTCTGTCTTTCACATATCTACAGGTCAACTTATAGTGTATGACATCAGCAGGCCATGTTGGAGACAAGATGTTGGGAAGGCTGCATGAAATGGATGTGTAGGCTTGTGCAAGTATCAAAGGATTAGCAAACCATGCCACTGAAGAAGTAACTGTAGGACAGAACATGTATTCTGCTGAGTAGAGATACACACACCAAGTTAACTGCTGTGAGGATAGAACCCCTACCTATTTAAGTACACAGACTATAGAACACAGTATCCTACACAAGTGCCATGGCACAAGTCTGACTTTTATATTGCTGCAGGTCAACTTATAGTGGATGACATCGGCAGTGCATGCTGAAGAGAAGAAGGTAGGAGACTTGCCTGAAATGGATGTGTAGGCAGGTATAGGTATCAAAATACTAACAAGCTATGCCATTGGAGAGGTAACGGTAGGATAGCATGTCTAGTCTGCTGAGTAGACACACACACACACACACACACACACACACACACACACACACACACACACACACACACACCAAGTTGACTGCAGTGAAAACAGAGCCCCTCCTTATGTAAGTGCACACACTGCAGACCACAGAACTATATGCAAGCACCACAGCATAAGTCTAACTTTTACATGGCTGTAGGTGAACTTATGGTAGATGACAGAAGCAGGCCATGTGGGGGACAACAGATTGGGAGGCTTGCATAGGTATCTAGATTCATAGGGTCATATGAGGCCAGTAGCCTAACTGTAGAGTGTTTCCTAGGTGTGTAGAAGCCTAGCTGTGTAAAAATACAAGTAACATTATTGAGCATAGTTGGATGTTTGAGTTTAGCAGAGCAAAATTGTCAGCACCACCGACTGGCCCTGGCAGTGAGGGAACACTCAATATTATATATTACATTTTGTAGTGTAGGTGATATATGTGTGTAACACATACTGAGCCTCCAGGATTGCACTGCTTGAGGGAGGGACAACACATGTATGTATTGCGAATATGTGATGTATACTTAGAATGTGCCCTGATTTTGCAATGTTTCCACATGTAGTTTTATGTCATACAAATGAAATGGACAATAAACACCAATAATATACAGTTACATAGCTCAGTGGGCAGCAGGTTTGCGTGATGGTTAACAAAGTGTACACATATGCAAGTTACACCTGTTTCTGCATAGGTAAGCAGTGTGCAAATGTGAGCTGCACTGCTAACATCAGTAAAAATAATATTATATGGAATATAGTATATTCGAACCTGGGACCATGTGTATGGCAGTCCTACACTTTCACCTGATGCCACAAGAATGTGGAGGAAACAGTTGTCTATGTTGCACTTTATTGCTGTAACCTGCAATGTCACAACAGTAAAACAAAGGTTGCATAATCTGTACTAGAACCCAGTACCATCTGTACTCCAGGCTGGGTTTTCACAATGGCCAAGGGCATTAATTGAATGCATCTGGCTACTATTCTTGGCTATCTGCTTTGGTTATTTGAGCTATGCAGTGCATCATGCAAAATGTGCAATGTAAAACCAGAGGAATAAGAAAGAAAACCTATAAGTGGCTGCTGTCACATGTTAAGGTACATTTTGTACAAATTTACCACTATTTACTTCATTACTGCACCAAATTAAGATATACAAGGATATGCCATAATATTAATAAAGAATACAGTCTAGGTTCAGGAGTTACCTTACAAAGGCAGCAGTTGAGACAACTTTATTTCAGGCTTAGAATGTCCTTGTCTCTACTCCCATGATATTGAAGTATGCAGGAAAAAGCAGAATGTAGGCTAATTGGATGCTTTACAGCTTTTTGAATAGCTTCACCATACTGAAAATCACCTGCTTATGCTGTAATTGGCACCAATGAAAAGCATCTGCTACTTTACTGAATATATCAAGTCCATTGGTGCCCATTAGTGCAAGATGTGCACCTATGTGTGGCTGAGTGCATCGATGCTGAACTAAATTGAACATAGAGGATCTTATTATTTTTGTCCATGCTTGTGATATCAAGCAAATATACAGCTCAAAAAGTGGAGGAAAGGTTGCAGACTATGTGCTAGAACCCAGGGCCTTCTATAATCTAGCCCTACACATACACATGCTGCCACTGGAATATGTATGGAACAAGCACTGGGAAACCTGCCATTCATTGCTCTGTTACCTGTGGTTGCAATAAGTGCTACATCGTGCAAACAAGGATGAAAACTGAAAAATAAATTCTAACAATGTGGTCAGATATGATACATTTTAACAAACAATACAGAGGATGACACAGAACTTTGAACTGTGCACTGCTTACATGCACTTTTACACTTCACAGACCTACATGTAACCTGGCACACACCTCTGATGTCATCATTCATTGTTGTCATGCATTCAACATGAACACTGTGGAAGTGTGTCTGCACAAAGTGAGCATCCCTACATAGGTTCATAGGTTCATAGGTTCATAGGTTCATACTAGGCTATCTGCCCGAGGGCATTTATAAGCCTAGCCCATTGTTTTGTGGCTTACGCCACCCGTTTAGTATGGGGAACTATACCCATTATTTTGCTGTGCCTCTGTCGAGCAGTGACACTGAGGTAATTCCTGGGGTATATCTGCGATCTCCCATCCATTGGTCAAGATTTCTCTTGAACAAGGCCAGCGAGGTGCTCTGCCTCACATGTACCGGGATTTTGTTCCACAGCATAGGGAGTCTTTGGGTGATGAATCTATCCCTCCAGCACGTCCTATTAATAGCCGTGTTGAGGTTTAAGTCTCCCGCCCTTGTGGCTCTGATGGATCTAGATTTTTGAGGTGAAGCATATTCATCAAATCTGGGTTTGACATGGCCTTGTATGTTAGGCAAAGGTCACCTCTGAGCAAGCGTGGCGACTGAATAGAGCTGGAGTTCTTTCAGTCGGGCAGCATAGGACAGATTTTTGAGACCCTTTATCCTTTTGGTGAGGAACTTTTGTGGCCTCTCCAGCTGCTGCAAGTGTCGGGTCAGATACATTCCGAATGGGGCATTGTACTCAATCATTGGTCTGATGAGTGATGAGTAAAGGGAGACTATGACCTCCCTTGATCTAGATGAGAATCCCTTCATGATAAGGTGGGCAATGTAGAAGGACTTCCTAACTACTTTAGCTACATGGGTGTCGAATGACAGACTACTATCAACCTGGGTCCCCAGGTCCCTGATAACTTCTTCTGTGCTCAGTGGATTGCCACCTATTTGGTAGCTAGGGTAACCTTGTTTTTCCCGAAGGGTATGACTATGCATTTTTGGCATTTAACTTTAGGCCGTGGCTCTGGCACCAGTTATCCGCTTCTGTGAGACCCTTCTGAAGGATATCTGTGTCAGATGTGTTTTCTACTATGGCCCAGTTTGCAGTCATCTGCAAACTTTGTCAGCCATAACCCTCCTGTGTTTGCTTGTACTTGGAAAAGTAGATGCCAAACAAGAGTGGGCCCAGGACTGAGCCCTGTGGGACACCACTTGTGACAGGCTTTGAGTCTGACATGGCGCCAGCAACTCTGACCCTGTGGGTTCTGTCACTCAGCCAGTTTGCAACCCATCTTGTGATGTATGGGTTAACATTTAAGCTGATGAGTTTTTCAATGATACCCGAGTGGGGTATTGTATCAAGGCCTTAGCCAGATCGAGGTAGGCTGTATGGACTGCCTTTCCTCATCAATGGCTTTGGTGACTGTTTGAAAAAGTCAACCAAGTTTAAAAGGCATGATCTGCCTTTGACAAAGCCAAACTGGGTTGGATCCAAAGTCTGCAAATTCCCTATGTCTTTATTTATGAGGTCCATTATGATCCTCTCCATGGCTTTGCAGATATGGCTTGTCAAGCTAATGGGCGGTAATTTCCAGGGTCTGTGGAGGCACCGCCTTTGTGAAGTGGGACCACAGTTGCAGTGCGCCACTCCTGGGTGCGTATCAAGAGGTAAGACTTTGATTAAACAGCTGTGCTAGCTGTGGGTTTAATTGCTCATTGAGTTCGTGGAGCACACAGCCGGGGACACCATTGGTTCCCATGGATGCTGTGTTTTTTGCTTTGGAGAGAGCAGTTCTCACTTGGGCGTTGGAGATGTTTGGGGGCTGCACTCATTTGGTATAGATATCTCTCCTTTTGGGGAGGGGAGAAGTTTGCACTGAACCTGTCAGCCAGTATGTTGGCAATGTCTGTAGGATCAGTAATCTTCACATCATTTTGAACTAGTTCTGAGCATATCTGGGAGTTTCCTCCTAGGTTTCTAACATAGCTAAAGAAGGCCTTATGATTGTCTTTTGAGTCTTTAGCTATTTTTCTCTCGAAATTTGCTTTGGATGATTTTATGAGAGCTCTTAGTTTTTTACTTATAGTGATCAAGGGTGTCTTACCTTTTAAGGATTTTGCTCTATCTTGTAGTAGCTTCCTCCTTTTGTTGTAGAGTTTGTTTATGGCTGGGGTCCACCAGACTGGATGCTTGCCTTTGGTACAAAGAGTCTTTGTTTTGCTTGGGATTGCCTTATCCATGCAGTCCTGCAGGTGCTGGTAGAAGGCGTTTGTAAGTGATTCAGCGGCTTGAGTATTGTTTTCCGCGCTCGGGGCCTGAAAGGAGACCACACTAGTCTTTAGAAGTGTGAAGTCGGCTTTTGAGAAGTTCTTTACTGTGGTCTTTTTTATTTCAGGTGGGGTGGGATGAGGACCTCCAGCGAGATTAGTTTGTGATCTGATCTCACCAGTGAGGGGTATACTTCCGGTGTTGAACATTGTGCTCCCATGTTCGTGATGATGAGATCAAGTATGTTATCTCCTCTTGTGGGGATGGTGACTAGTTGTTCCATGGCATTTGAGTTTATGAATTCCAGGAACTTTTGGGCTAGGGTGTTTGGGCTTGAGTAGTGTTCCCAGTCTATATTAGGGTAATTGAAGTCACCTAGTATGATGGTGTTTGGTGATACATTTATCCCCTCTAGTGTTTTCAGGAAGGCCATGTGAGTTTCCTGAGTTTGTGAGGGTGGCCTGTAACATGCTACAATTTGCAGAGCAGTCTTGCCTATGGTTAATTGCACCTGGATGGTCTCCGATGCATCGTGCGTTGCCACCAGTCTTGAGGTGTGGGTGTCCTTGATGAATATGGATACCCCCCTCCTTTCTTGGTATTGTCCGGATTTTGGGGCTGGAATGCATGATATGAGGTAAAACCTGATAGCGCTGGGGTGCTCTCAGGAGCCTTGAACCAGGTTTCTGTCACAGCACAGACATCGATGTTCTCCATACTGAGAAGGGCCTCGAGTGCGTGCATTTTGAGATTTAGACTTCTGGCATTGAGCAGCATTACCCTTAGTTTTTTCCTTTTTGTGTTCTAGGGTGGTAGGTTTAGAATTTGAGCCTTGCCTAAAAAAGGCACTATGGGGGTGGCAAGAGCCTTTGCCAATATCCGGAATCCCAGGGTGACAGATGCAAGCCGTCCCTTGCAAAGCAGCGTGGCTTGTCCAGCATGTCATCCCAGGCAGACAGATACTGGATCCCCTTTGAATGACACCAGTGTTTAAGCCAATTGTTAAAGCTGATCATCTTATCTCTGTATTGTGGCATCATTCTTGGTGAAGGTAGGATACTGCTCAAGGTCAGGGTCATACCTGCCTGGGCTACATAATCAGAGAGCTCCTCAATGTCTCTTTTCATGTAGTCCAAGGAGGTACGTCTCAGGTCGTTTACACCAGCGTGGACAATGACTGAGTCATATTTGTACCTGCTGTTGAGAGACCTGAGTGCTTGCGTTATGTGGCGGATTCTAGCGCCCGACAGGCAGCTTACTGTGACCTTCTCCTTACTCAGTCTGGTGAGCGGGACATCAGTGTGTCTGACTATGGAGTCACCAATGACTAGTGTGTCTGGCATTGTGTTTGGCCTTAAGGGCTGTGACTGTTTGACACTCTGACTGTGAGGTCTATGTGTTGCGGGTGTTGTGTTCTGAGGTGGTGGTTGTTTGGGTGTCTGCTTTGGTGGCCTCTGCTGTTTTGGTAGATTTTTGATCAGAGCCTCCGAGTATGTCTTTGTGTGTTTATGTGTATGATTTGAGGTTGTAATGGTACTATGTGAGACTGGGTCTATAGTGTGTGTGGTAACCTTCTCCTCCTGACTGGTCTTGCCATGCCTATGTTGAGAGAGCTCAGCCTCCAGTTTGGCCGTATAGTTGCATCTCTCGCATGTATTTGTGTTTTGTGGGAGGAGGAAACATGGTTAAAAGTTTTTGGGATTCAGAAATTCTAATGAGTTTTGACCTCATCTGCATCTTCACTGTGGCAGCCCTGAATCTGCACAATTAGTAACCGTGTAGGCAGGGAAACTGAAGGGGTTGCCCAATGTTGCACACTCAAGTGAGGGTATTACTGAGGTATATATCTGCACAGAGGAATGCAGGTTTTGGATTTTATGTTTCATGGAATTTACACTTTTAGTTTTGTCTACATTAGTTACAAGTACATTGTTTATTTGGGTGTGGAGGTGCAAAACTGCATTTATGTCATGGCACTTAAAAAAGGAATTGTTGCTATTGTTAATATAATTTTCTAACCTCCAACATGTCTGATAATGTCATAATGTGTGTGGGGTTACATGTTAGGGTCTGTTTGTACAAATGTATGATGTATGGACTTTTACTTGCTCTTGTTTCTGTGTAGACTCCTTTGCATGGCTGTTTTCGAAAAACTTTGAAATGCATGGCCGAAATTAGCACATAGTCTACATGGATGCTTTACACCTTGTTGAATCACTCCACCTTGTTGATTTGCTTCATTAGCATGCAATTCAGCTACTTATGCTGTAATTTGCAAGTCACAAAAGTTTTGATGTTTGTGCATGAGTGCATGCTGCTACACAGAGTTTATTTAATCTAAAACTTTTCATTGCTGTATGTGCATCGAGCTGTGATGCGCACATGGTCAAAAATTATCATGCAGGCGAATCCCCCTGAACTCTTTCTGAGCAGGCTTCTTTATATATCAGTACTAGAAAACTTATGTTTGATAGGTATCTGGTTCACAAACACACACACACACACACACACACACACACACACACACACACACACACACACACACACACAAAACATACTATTTTTTGAATTCACTTTGATTAATATAAATCAGCTAATGTAATTATCTCTATAGAAAGCAACAAATTTTAATTCTTAAAGCCTTTTATAAACTTTAGGTTCTAGGTTTCCTTTTGCCTATATATACTCATATAGGATTTGCTGAATTATGGAACAGCATGACAGGATTTAAGTGCATGGGAAAGCAAACTAAATGTAAGCTTATTTGCCCCAGCTATTACTATGACATTCACCACTTTGGAATCATTACAAACACATTCTTTATAAGTGCCATGTAGCTTATAATCCTATATTATATCATTACAAGCTTCTATTGGCTCTCTGCATTAAAATCTTTAATTGTTTTCTTACAGTTTTAAAATACTGTTTTATAACACTGAACAAAAAGGTATTAGAGTCTGAAGGCTTTCTTTTAAAGACCTCTACTTACCTTTTAAAATCTCCTACTAAGATTTCCATCTCTACATACTTCATTTATTCCTCAGGATATATTTATCTGCTCTAAGAACTTTCTCTTTTTAAAGTTTTATTAGCTTCTGCAAACGTTAATAAAACTCACTAAATTATACCTCCAGCCTTTAAAGCTTGAATCATTTGAAATGCATTTCCACAGTACCCTTTGTGTTATTTTAGTAATCTTGAAAGCCCTTTCATTCCTCAAGATATCTTTTTAAATATTTCTCAACACTCTTGAGTCTGTGCTGGAGTCTAATTCATTCAAGTTTTAGAAAGAAATCTGCATATTTCTGTCTGCAATATAATTTCATGTTTAGTTTTATCTCCCATTTTATCTGTTTCATTTATACTTCAATTTCGCAACCATTTTGGCTTGCCAGTCCCTTTCCCCCGTTATACTTTCTTCTTTAAATTCCTTAAATGTAAAGTTACATAGATAAATAATCTTCAGTCCTTGCCTGAGCAATGTTAGCTGAAATCTGTTGGATTATTCCAGCATTTACATGATCAGTAGAGGTGTCTGTCCGTCTTCTGCTTCTTTACCTTATTCCTATACTACAAGTGAAGATAACATTCCCTAACATCTTTCTCCCAAAATAATCCCATCCTGCATACTTCAGACTTGATATTGTAGTGAAACTGCTTTTGCATACCAGTGACCCTTGAGGAGGTATTGACTGGATTGTCATGCATTTAGCAGGGTCACCAAAAGGGAACCAGTTCAAACAGCATTCTAATACTAATTGTAGTTGAAATAGCAAATTCCTCACTCAGATTATAAAAACAAATATGACAATGTTATTTGAAGGAAGATGAAGCCTAGAAACAATGTCTCCATTCATTTGGGAATCCCCTTGAAAGGAAGCTGTGGGTGTTTAGTTCAGTTTGTCTTGATTGCTGTTGGTATCCAGGATTCCCCACCTAAAAAGTAAGGCCTAAACTTCTGCAGGACTAAATCTCCCACAACCTCTCCAAACTGTGTGCTAAGATATAAGAACTTGAGGAAATAAGGGCAGCGCAAGTGACTGCTGAATGCAGTTTGTATACATGACTCTACAGCAACCTGGAGGTGACATGCTACCTACAGTTTGACAGAAAGGACAGTCACTGCTGAGACTGAACACTGATCTTCAGTATCTCTTCTGCTTATTCTTCATGAGAAGCTTGTTAAAATGTGCTTTAAATCCAGTGTATCTCCACAGGTGACATTAACTATTTTGGCACCTGGTGCTATACCCCAGTTTGGCATTCCCACTCAACATTGTGTTAAGGAGCAAAAAAGGCCTGTTGTTCCTGCTCTGGTGCTCCTATCATTATTTAAGGAGCAAGCCAGGACAATCCATTTCTTCCATGCTCCTCACACCCGAGAACCCACGGAAAAAAGCTTCTGTTCCTGATTTGGTGTTCCTTTCCTAATTTAAGGAGCAAGCCATGTCTGCTTCTTGTCTCTTCAACATCTATGTGTTTCACACTTGAACAACAAAACAAAAAGGCATCCTTGATGTGGTGCTCATTATGTAAGGAGTATGCAAAGACCATTCTTCCACATCTACATTCTAAAGACATAAAGAGCAGGAAAAGAATCTGTACTTTGTAACTGCAACAATCCAGTTCTAAACACAGCAAGATTTTCCAATCTTTTATCCTTTATTTCTGTTTAAGGTGCTGACTGAGCTATTATCAGGAACAGTACACACTGTTCCTTGAAATCCTCATCAGATATGTGCTGACAGCATTAAGATTTTAATAATACCTTTAAGGAGCTATATACACTGGTTGACATATTTGTTCCAGATGTTAAGGAAGGCACCATGAATGCATCTGTCTGCAGCAGATTTCTCTTTCTAGATCAATGTGAAACCTCTATTATTGCCTCCCAGTTACTTTTCATCATGTTGTCTTGCCTTGGGTTGGCCACATCAGGGCTAGCCACCCAACGGTATAAACCCTGGCTCCAAATGATTATCACTGTTGAAGTGATACCTCAACTCCATGTACAAAATAGGGAAAAAGTGGTTGTGGATGGATGGATCTTGTCTTGTGTTGAGTGTAAATGTCAGAATAACTTCCATTGCTTCATTATTCTGGTTATCTATTGCAATAGTTGTACTTCAGGGTGCAAAGATATTTTACTGGAAAAAAAATGTCTACTTCTTGCTTTGACCACAGTTAATGTGATACCACTGGGTATGCCACTGTTATCTGGTCAGGAGAAGATGAAACACACAGAAGCATAGCTAAGGTGAGGTTAAAGGGGGCAGATTCCATGTTGCAAAGTGATAAAGGGCTCAGTTAAATAATCCAATCTGTCTCAAGTGCAATGCCAGCAATCAGATTGTTGCAGTTACAAAGTACAGAATTTTTTTTCCCCTTCTCGGCATGTTTCATGCTTCTTACTGTTCAGAAATGCATGTTGATAGAAAAACTTTCATTCTGTTAACTTTTTAAGTGAATTAATGGTGTTTGTCTGCAGGCCATGGTGGTGCAGCAGTTAGTGTTGTTGCCTCACAGCAAGAGGTTCTCCAGTTCGATTCTAGGCTGGAGCAACTTCTGTGTGGAGTCTGCATGTCCTCCCTGCAGTCAACTGATGTTTAAAGACATGCAGGTAGGTGCGTGCATGAATGGGTGTTCCTTCTTTGAAGGTTGGGCATCGGGCTGGCACCTCAGCACTGTAAAAATCCACTGTCAATCATTAGCAGACTGGAGTTCCTCTGTGGTGAATCCCTAACTGGGAAAAGCCAAAAGACATTAGTTTAGTGGTATCTGTCTGCCTTTCATCTGTCCCCTGTTTTGCAGAATGTTCTTGACATTACATCATGTTTGTGCCATCCCACATAAAACATTTGATTTTTTTCTAGTAAGTCACTGAAGATTATAGTCAGTCAATAATGCTATTCATTATCATTCCACAGCTATTAATGAACCTCTTGCTGTAGTCAAAAGTATAAAGCTTGATTCCTTCCAGCTACATTTTGCCAACTGTATGATTTTGAGCAAATCACTCAGACAGTACTCCTGGGCTACCCGAGAAGGCACAAATTGATGACTGGGTTTACCTACTTAACAAATAAATGAAATAGAATAAAATAAAAAATACTTAAAATGCCCCTGCTTGGGCATTTGATCCCCCTCCATTATTTTTGATTTTGTCCAGAATTCTTGAGCAAAGAATTTGAGAGGTATTTTGATCTGTTTCAAGTAAAATTTGTGGTTTTTATGGCAAATTGCTGTGGATTTCTTTCACTAAATAATGACAGATATGTGAGTTTCATTGATCCATAGGTGGTTACTGAGCTATCGGCCCAAGAGACATTTTACTCCTAGCTAAGTCAATGCCCTAAGGAATTTTACAGTTATGATATAGGGCTGTACACATCAAACATTCACAGATTGCCCTTGCTCATTAGGGACATACATGTGAAAACAGGGGCAAATTTGTGAGTTCCCATCCATTGTTCCAAGTTATATTTGAATAGGGTTAGGGATGAGTTTTGCTTCACATGAATAGAAAGACTATTCCAGAGAAGGGGTAATTTTTAAGACACATACCCAGCCCTCCAGCATGTCCTGTTTATGTCACAAATGAGGATTAGTTCCTAAGAGTGGGTATGTCACATGATATTTGTTTTGCATGCGCGCAGTAACTCTATCAGTGTCGGATCAGGGGTGCCTGGTGGACTAGGTAGTGATCACCATACAGCAGACTCTAGGACTTTCTGTATCCTTTAGACTTTGTATCCTTTAGAAAATGCTTGCTGATGTAAAGCTTTATATTCTAGCAACTTTCCAAATATATAAGAGAAATATTTAAAATCTGTTTATGATTTTGTTTCTTTGTCTCTGATTCCTGAAGTAAGAAGTTGAGAGGGCAGAAGGAAGTTGCAGTTGGTTGCAGTGTATGGTTCTGACAACTACAAGCTGAGATACACTTCTGAGCTATTATTTATGCATTTATGTATTTACTCGTTAAATTTATCCTGAACAGATATATAGGCATTAGTGGTGTACACTCATACAAGTGGCTGTAGCAAAGGGTCATGTGTGTGTGTGTGTGTGTGTGTGTGTGTGTGTGTGTGTGTGTGTGTGTGTGTGTGTGTGTGTGTGTGTGTGTATCTCTGATTGCACACTCATGTGGGCATATGAAAATGGCATAGGTCTTGACTGTGTGGTTTTCTGGTAAAGTGTCATGATTTGCATTCACTACACAATGACAAACATGAGTTTTGGACTTTATATTCTTCATAAAATACTGGCTCATATAAAACCTGCTTTACTAGGAACTTTCTAGATATACAGGAACTATATTTAAAATCTGTTCCTGATTTTGGGTCTTTCAATGATTTTTGATCTGGTAGAGCATGATGGATTCAATAGGCTGCACTGTGTGGTCCTCATGGTATTGAGCTGAAATACATTTCTTGGTTATTATTTATGTATTTGTTTATTCATTTAATAGCAAGCAAACATTTGAGGTGTACACAGCCATGAAATAACTGCCATACAAGAGGCTGTAATTGATTGTTGTGTGTGTGTGTGTGTGTGTGTGTGTGTGTGTGTGTGTGTGTGTGTGTGTGTGTGTGTGTGTTTGTATAAGTACTTACTTTCCTTGTTTTGTAGACTGTTAACAGTGTGCTTATTATTTTGTTGTGAATAAAATAGACAGTATAATGCATTTGTGCTTTTTGGGCTTAATGTTAATATTTTAACTAAGAATTAATGTTAATATTTTAACTAAGAGTAAAACTTTAATTTAACTTTTTCTTTGCAAGCATGTGAGTATAAAAAAACACTTTGCTGGGTTACTAAAAAATTTGTGTGGCAATTAGTGCAGATGAATAAGGCCATAAGCTGTAAGAGATTTCCTGTAGTACAAGGTGTGAAGCCCTTAGCTGTCATTTGTCTACTTTGTGACTCTGACCAAGTTCCTTCATCAGTGCTCCATGACTTCCTCTGAGAAGGTAGACTTGCATCCAGTGAGTTGCCCCAGACTCTTAGAAAATGCATTGCACATTGTGTTTGTAATGCATTCAGACACAATGCATTACACACACTGTGTTAGAATGCCTGCCTTTTTCACATACTCCTAATTCGTGCTTCACTATATGTTCCTTAACTATAAATCCCAGAATGTTTCTTGTAGTTTAATATCTTGCCAGATGCACTTTTAATAAATGTGAAGTTTAAGAGAAGAGCAGTTTACTGTGGATCATGCTAATGCTGTGTTCAGTGTGTGCTTTTTTGTTTTGTTTAGCAAATGGTTGTAGGTGTTTTCACTGTAAAATTTGAAATACACTTTTTAAATTAAATGCAAATCGCTGTGATCATTGTACAGGTAAAGAAGAAAGTAGTATGCACACTGAGCAGTGTTTTATGGTAATTGGAGAGTGACAGCCAAGTAACGGGAAATCAGTATGGCTAGTTGGGTCAGTTTATCACCTTGCCTAGGGCCCCTTTGTCCATGATCTGGATCTGCATGTTATTTGGATTGAGAACATATATGATGTTTACAATTAGAGAGGTACAAGAAAAGTGCTAAGAACAACATCAGGTATATTTTTTTATCCATCCTAACAAAAGTCTTTGACTTTATTAGCTATCTCATAAAATTAATCAAGGTTCTGACTTTATTAGCTATCTCATAAAATTAATCAAGGTTCTGAGGCTTCTGTAACATCTCATGACTATCAGTGTTCTATACAGATGTTCAAAGACATATCCATTCAATATTTAAACTGACATCATCTCAGGGTCTATCATCACCACAGATTTCTCATCTTCCTAAGGGTCATCTTAGTCCTCTCTAGTGAGCGACTTTTTAATAAAACTGATGAAGAATTCAGAATGGATTGAGGGAACCTCAGCCTTTGCTGTCTGTATCCAAAGATCAGAGTTCTCAAGACAACTATAATCGACCTTTTCCACAATGATGGATGTGCAATGTTTGTACAAAACACGTTTGACAACACAGCATTATCTGTATCACAACCTCAGACTTTAAACACAGGCTCAGTTAAGCTTACCTGGCAATTTTCAGCTGATTAACTATAGAATGAACTATTTGCCAGTCATCAGCTGATGTAGTAAATACTGCTTTTCTATCCATAAGTAAATGTTTGTTCATTATGAGGATAAAAAGAGTGAACAAATGATGCCATTTATAATTAAATTCTATTTACACCCTAGGTCAATCATAATTTGTTGCTGTTTTGCAGTAAAGTATTTGAACATATTTCATTTCATTTCAAATTATACCTCTGTACAAAGTATAAAGATTTTTTGTAACAGTCTTCTTGTTCTTTGTGATGTGTAAGACATTTTATAGAGCTCTGTCATTCTAGAAAATTGTTCCATGCTCTTTAGTACTGGATCATGAAGTACTCTTCCTTCCTTACAATCTAACTATATTCATGTCTGAAAACTTATTTATTTATTTATTTTAGTTTGTCAACCAGCAGAGTGAACTGGTCCAAGGACCCTTTTCAGTCACATCTCAAACCAAATGGCAAAGACAAATCATGAAAACCTGTCAACCAATGACATAATTACAAGTAAGGCAATAGCATTACATTTGACATAATATTTCCTGCACAGAACAAAATAATTAAAATACCATTTACAAAATACAAGTATATTGTACCATGTAATGACCGAGGACATTTGATAGTGTTTACAATAAGAAGACACTGCTAGTATATATAGTTTACAGAATCTCTTATACAAAAAAAAACACTAAGCACAGAGGATATAGTACAAACAAATGCCTAAACAATTACTTATGTGCAGTTAGTGGGCAATGACAACAGGGAGGCAAATGTAACACATAACTATAATACAAGATGAAGCACTAGCAATGAATAAATATGCTAATCGTCCAATATCAATAAAGGAAAAAAATGTACATTGTTTTTAAAGTTAGATTTTACATTCATTGCAGAAATGAGGAAGATCAGAGATTTGTCTAATAATGTCACGGAGAGAGGACCCGAAGGCAAGGAAAACTTTTGAAAGTGTTTTCTCCAACTGCTAGCTAGAATGATCAGAGGAATGGGTAATTCATTTACTTGCAAGAGGGTTACAACATGACTCTTGGAGGAACTTTAAGATTAGTAAGATCAGAAGAAAGATGACACAACATGGTATTCGTAACGATTTTCCTCTTTTGATGTTTGAGATTCACTATCATTGTGATCTGATGCCATCATCTTAAACTAGATGCTCAAGCATCCCATCCACTCAAAAATACAGGGGAATATTTCTGGTGTCCTGCCCAGACTACCCATATTATGTATAATCATCGCATCTGGCCTCTGCTGGATACAGGTCATAATCAATGCAACTAATCCGGGAATCGACACACTCTGCAAGTCATATATGTTTTACATATTTTGATCTAATTGCCATTCTGATGTTACTAATATTGAAAAGACATGTTTATTTATCCTGCTGTGAGATATATGCTACAGGCAGAACAGCTAATTATTATATTTTGTGGTTGTTAATATGTTGCAGTAATTATTGTGTGAGATGGGAAGAAATAATTTCTCACATATAGGTGCTCTCAACATTCATGAAAGGGAGGTATCAGAAAATTAAGAAGGTAGTGAAGTACATGCATGCACTGTATCAGTATGCAGGTATCTAGTGTTAGATAGAGGCGAGCAAAGGTGCAGACAATAAAAATAGACAGGCATCATCTTATGAACAAGTGACAAACCTAAGACATAAACAAGAATGCAACAATGTGTGTGTGTGTGTGTGTGTGTGTGTGTGTGTGTGTGTGTGTGTGTGTGCGCACGCGTGAGCGCTAGTGTGTTTATGTATAAATATGTATATATATATATATATGTATGTATATGCATATATATGTATATATATATATATATATATATATATATATATATATATTTATGTATTTATGTATATATATATATATATATAGGTATACATTTTGTGTGCATGTGTGTGACAGTGTAATGCCATTTTTCTCTAAAATAAATGTCTGACATATCTTTTTACAATTCACACTGAGTGTTCATCGGCCTTCTTTTCTTTCCTCATGATAGCCTTTCCATCACTTGTAAAAGTAGATTTGCCTAAGAAGTTAACGTCACTCGCTATTACTCTAAAATATAGTTGCAGTACACAAATATACCTTAGCGAAAATGAAGCATGTGTGCATCAGCTTTTATATATTTTCTTTTTCAATGATTCACTTTGAACTGGTTTAATAAAATATGTTTTTATTTTAAGCTGAATCTCTTCAAATACTTTCATTTACTTTGTATAGACATTTTGTTTTCCATAGCAACATGTATTGTTGGGATTTATTTTTTGTTAACAAATGTTATTGCAGGAATAGGAGAAACTGTATTATATGTTAAAGAATTTGGTAGTGTTCCAGATACATGTTTATGTATGCGTATGTAATATCCCCCATGATTTTCCAAACAAAAGATTGATGGGGTGATAATTATGTATCGTTGATTCAGCATCATCCTTTGAAGAGTGGGAGTACTAAGGAGTGATTCCAGCCAGACTGGGAGACCAGGAGAAGTTAACTGATAAGCATAGAGTCAGTACGTTACTGAGCTGTCTAGCCTGTTACTAACTTCTGCAATCTCTGTTTTTCAGAAAATACTTTCTCTCCAGACTAGTGACTTATATGACCCTCAGCCGTTTATTGCAGCAAAAAATAAAACAACAACTGTATATGCATTCTTAATCGATACCTGACATTGGAATGCATACAGGAAACACTTAACATTCATGACTCACCCAAGGACTGCGGTTGTCACACTTTGATCAAAAGGAACTTCTTTGTCAGAGTCATGTTATTGTAGGCTTCTAAATGTATGCCATTTTTGGGGTCATACTTTCTGTTTTTGTGTTTTCTTACAGGTTGTTTCACGGTTACTGTACCATCTTACTACTATCTTAGAAATTTCAAGATTTCCTATTATGTAATCCAAACTAAACAACCCATCCATCTATCTATCCACAGCCCCCTTTTCACCCTTTTTTATACATGGCTTGAGTGAAGTCTGGTATCCCACCTGTGACCCAGAAGTGGCAGGACTAACAAGAAACAGAGTATAAAGGATCAGTCCAGATAAAATCACTTTAGCTACCAAATCCGGGAGAATCTCTCTCTCTGATATCCTCCCTGTGGGAGGAATAAAGACACATTGTTGAAGTTTTAAAAACAAGAACATTCACCCATCTACCTACTTAACTAAATAAACTACTAGGAAACTTCAACAATGTGTCTTTATTCCTCCCACAGGGAGGGTATCAGAGAGAGAGTCTCCTAGATTTGCTAGCTAAAGTAATTTTATCTGGACTTATCCTTTTTACTCTATTTTTTACACATGGGGTTTGGGTGTCTCATCAATGGTGACCATCATCTGGAGCCAAAGTTCACACCGCTGGGTGGTTAGTCATGCAGCTGTAATCATATAATACCTTAAAACAATAGCTTCAGGATTATGAGAAAAAGTAGGGGCACAATATGGCAGATCTTACCAAAATATCAAAATGAATGCAAACATTGTGAATATTGCTGCATTTGTGGGTAAAATGTGCAAATAGAACAGTTATTGTAAACAAGAAGTACTTCCTTTAAGCATAGAAGGTAAATAAAAGTGCTTCTTTTGAGAAAAGAGAGGAACTTGTTTTATAGAGAAGTGTTGCAATAAACTGCTTTAACAGAAGAGCAAAACTTTACTGAATTAGCTAGAACAGGGTTATTTAATGAAACAATGAATGCTGTGTAAAAGATGAGTATTTGATGTTGAGAGCAGCAGCCATGGAAGAGAGAGACAGTGGAGAGAATGAAGACCTAAAATAAGACAGCAGGAGGAGACTGGAGATTGTCCATGTTATAGGAATCCAGAAGAAAGAACTACTGAGATTCTTTGAGATAGAAACACAACTACTGGGACTGTAGTTTAGCTGTGCCACATTGTATTTAATAGATGTGTGAATTTTGTTAAAACATAACACTGTTGATCTTGGAAGAACCTGAATGTTTACCTTGTTTTGTACAATAAACACCTCTCTTTCTCTAAGGCTGGTGGTCTCTGCTGCTCTGCTGCCTTTAATATTCTAATCTATCTATCTATATGTATGTATATATGTATGTTTGTGTGTGTGTGTGTGTGTGTGCGTGCGTGTGTGTGTGTGTGTGTGTGTGTGTGTGAGTATGTGTGTGTATGTTTGCACATGTGGGATATAATGCATATGCCTAAGTCTTTCATGAGTTCTACTGTTAATACAATGTTCTTAAGATGGTATAAATCTATTGGTATGGTGAAATGTTGTCCCATTTGTATCTCAGCTTTTATTGGGCATGTGTCTCATCTATCCTGTAGTGTTTTCTTATACTTGTAATGTGGTAGCAAAGATGTAGCCAGGCATACTCTCTGTACTCTGCAGAATATATCTTTTTGCATCTCTCATAAACATTCTAGCTTTTTCTGGGTATGTTATGTCTAGACCTGTCTAATGTGATGCCTCTAACAACAGGTACATAACTTTACGTACAGAAATGATTGCTAATGTAGAAACAATATATTTAATAATTTTAGAGGTGGTCATTGAAAATGATGTGTGCATTTATTAACTGCTTGGGGCAATAATTTGAAAGATGTGTCCATTTTTCTAAATACCAGGTGAGTTGGGGGCAATAAAAAGAGTTTGTGAGTACAAAATGGAATTTTCTGGCTATACTGCTGTAGTGGTTGCTTTGAATACTTTTGAGGCCTAGGTTTCTCACAGTGTAACACAGATGATTAAGTGGAGATAGATAGAAAGGACTGGCAACTTGCCAGTGATGGCACTACAAATTCCAGAAGGAAGATATTATTCTGACCTGCTTTTTAGCTGCTAGCAATACCTCTCCCCCCCTACAAAGCCCCTTTCTATTGCAGCTTATTTTAACCATACAGCACTGGGTTTGCTTCAAGGAAATCTACTTCTGTAGCTTGAGGCCAGTGTCTTTTTGTAAGCTTACTTCTGCTCATATTTTATTTCTTTTTATTTTATTTCTGGTGACTATACCTTTAGAAACTTTATATCCTTGTCTCTCAAGCTAGTTTTTCACTATATTTTTCTGATTGTTTCTATGACTTCAGCTTGACCAGGGTGCTAGCCCCGCTCCGTTTGCCCTCGCTATGCTCGGGCTCACTTCACTCCCCTACCCTACCCCCATTCCCCCCACCTCATTACAATTACCTTTATATCTAACTATCCCTCCCCTTCCTGTCCCACTAGCCACTACAATTCCACTTCCTGCCTATTGCCACAACCACCTTACTAATCTGTCAATCTTGTCAACACCACTTCCTCTATACCAATGTCTCTCTACCTACTCTATCTGACCATATTTTATTCCAACATGTATTATTTTCTAATATCTTCTGCACTACTTATTCTCTCTATCTCCACCTCTTACCACTCCAATCTCTCTGACCCACTCCTATGTTCACCATCTTCTCACTCATACAACATATATCCAACTACTTCATCATTTACTATCTCCCCTAATCTCTTTACTACCTCTACCTCAAGTCTATATAAACTATCCATAATACAGGTTTTTAACCCTTCCCACAAAGCTAAGTCAAAACTATACAAACTCCATCTAGCATCTACTACACACTCTCTCCTCACTAAAAACCTACTTTGTTCTGGAGATATCTATCCCAACCCTGGCCCCTCTTCTCTTCCCTAAACCATCTCTACACTGCCCCCCTCTTACTGCTCTGTCACCAACCTCAGTCACAACAATCATCTCCATCCAAATACTTAATTATTTACTCATTGAATATTCAGAGTCTAGCAAATAAAGTCACTGAGCTGCACTCATGGATAGCTCTCAATACCCCTCACATCCACTCCCTATCTGAAACATGGCTCAAGCCACAAATCTCTAATAGTGAAATATGCCCACCAGGTTATAATATCTTCCGATCTGATAGACCTGTAAAAAAGGTGGTGGTGTGGCCATCCTCTACTCAGACATTTTTAACCTCTCACCATACCTTTCCCCAATTCCCGACTTCCTCCCAGCTGAAATCATCATCCTTAATTGCCATCTGAATCCCCACAAAAAAACTTGCAATTGTCTCTATCTACCTTCCTCCTGGTAACAATCTGCCCATTCTTTAAAACATCCTATCCTGGTTCTCCCACAGCATACCATATGAGACACTTATCCTTGGTGATGTCAACATTGATTGGTCCAAACTCACAACTGACTCCCCCCAACTCAGTATCCACCTATACATCTTCCACCAACTTATAACATCTCCCACTTGCGTCCATAAAAATTCCACCTCCAGATCCATCATAGACAGGATCCTTACCAATTCCCCCCACCAATACCACAATCCCACCACCTTACCTGACTCCCTCAGTGATCATCTCCCTACTACCATCTTAAGACAGTGCTCCCATATTCCTAAGCCCCACCTTATCAAAGACTGTCGAAAACTATCGACTTTCAATTCATCCCAATTTAACTCCATTCTCCACAACATAAATTGGTCCATCCTAAAACATCTCCCCCTAAACGATGCTGTAAGGACTTTCAATAGCATCTTCATGAATACTCTAAACTCCTTAGCTCCCTCTAGGAAGATCAGAGTAAAATCAAACCATGCTCCCTGGCTCTCCAAGGAGACTAGGTCCCTTATGAAACAAAGAGATTGTGCTTGGAAAACCTGGACTAAAACTAAACAACCACCTTTTCTTCAAAAATACAGGCAACTGAGGAACCTTGCAAAAAAACATACAACTAATGACAAAAAGTTATAATATAGCTCTGCTCAGCTTAACAACAAATCCAATCCTCGAATATTTTGGTCAACTCTCAACAACATCCTCTATCCTGGAAAGCCCTCTAATCCCTCCCCATACCCTAACTCTTCCTCTCAGGAAACAGCAACCCTCCTGAATAAACACTTTATCTCTTCCATTCAAAATCTGGTAACATCTAAGCCAAACTCTACTTCAACACCCACCTCTCCAAGTCCCACTAACACAACTTTGTTTTCTTTTGAGCCAGTTCCCATTACTTACATCAAATCTCTACTACTCAAGCTAAAACCTTGCTCTCCTTCCACTGACAGTCTATCTCCTACATTCCTCAAACTTGCTGCTGACTCAGTTGCCTATCCTATGTCTATACTAATTAATAATTGCATTCTGGAATCAACTGTCCCCACCCTTTGGAAATCTTTTTTCACTATCCCTCTTCATAAAGGTGGAAACTCCACTGACCCCTCAAACTACCGACCCATTGCCCTTCTGTTAAATGTATTCACTCACACCTTCTCAATCAGCTCCTCACACACCACTTACTTACCCCTACCCAACATGGATTTCGTCCTCACCACAGCACCACCACTGCCCTCCTCTCCTTCACTCATATCATTGCAGAGGCCCTAGACAACAGTAAACCCATTTCCTGTCTCTTCCTAGATCTCTCCAAAGCCTTCGATACTGTCTCTCATCCTCTACTACTATCCAAACTTGCAAATCTCCACCTATCCCCCTCCACACTTGTGTGGTTTAATAGTTACCTATCTGGCAAGGAACAATCTGTCAAATTGCTCTTATCCTCCTCACCTTTCCTTCCCATCTCCACTGGTGTTCTCCAAGGCTCCATCTTGGGACCCCTTTTGTTTAGCATCTTTACCAATGATCTTTACACCTTATGCAAAGAATCCCTTATTCAGTATGCCGATGACTCCACACTTATATTCATCTCAAATAACATTCCTGAACTACACTCCCTGACCCAACTATCCACTGAACAATGGCTCTCTCACAACCTATTGATCCTAAATCCCAAAAAGACCAAACTCCTACTTTTCCTTCCCCATTTTCTTTCTCATCACAAAACCTCATTTTTTATTACATCTTCTAACAATGCAACTAATCAACCTGACACCCACACAAAACTCCTAGGGATCATTATCGATGACAAACTCAAGTTCAACCCACACATACTCCAATGTATAAAAAGAACAAACCAGAAACTAGGTCTGCTATATCGGATCAAAAAATTCCTAACCCCTGAATCTAGACTTACCCTGGGCCAGGCACTCATCCTCCCCTCCCTCTTATATGCCACCCCAGTTCTTACCAATATCCAGGCCTCCACTCTAAACAAACTCCAACAGACTTACCATAAAATAGCCAGATTCATTACTAACTCCCCATACAACTCACACCACTGCATTTCTTTAAACTCTCTTGAATGGCTTGAACTTTTCTGCTATCTTATCAATTTCATATGCTACACTCTAATCTTTATAAACCCTCCTTCTGTCCATCTCTATCTTCCTTAGTCTCCATCTACATCCGATCTCGGACCCTCTATACCTCTAACCAACAATTACTTGATATCTACCACCCAAAAGGGGCAGTAAGCAAACTACTCTACAAACACTCCCTTGCCCATCCTTGGAACAAACTTCCCCTTGACTTACATTCACTCTCCCACACCTCACACTTTAAAAATGAACTAAAGGCTTATTTTCTCAATTCCATAACCTGCCCTTGCCATGACCCTACCTAGTCTTCCTTCCCTTTATGTACCCTCAAAAGGATCATACTTAGTACCTCATTACACCTCTCTCTCCAATGTGTCTACTATACATTTGCATAATTTTACACAAACAACAAATGTTTATTGTTGACCTATTGAACTATATCAGTGTAAAATTGTTACTTAGCTTCTTTTGAATGCAACTTTAACTTTATGCATGTAACCCAACTTATGTGAATCATTTTGCTATGACTGCTATTATGTCAATATTGTTTAAAATTGTACTTGTTTTAAAATGTACTACTGGAGCTTTTCTCCTCGGGTCTCCACTGAAAATGGGCCACAACCCAGTTGGACAAACCCAGTTAAAAATGTCAATAAATAAATAAAATAAATAAGAGGAGAAAGACACAGCGCTACTGCTTAACAAAGGACCAAGCAGAAATATATTTTCTTATTATTTTGTGAAATATCTTCATTCTATGCAAGTTAATATGAAAGTAATAACATTCATTATTCCTTAATATACATTACCCAGTAGGCATCTTTGCTGGTGGCCATTGCAGAATATTTCATGAAGCAGTAGATAACAGGTTTAGTTTATGCACTCTTGAAGGAAATATTTAGTAGATTCATGCCAAGGTAAATTCGGGCTCAGTTCCTCTTATGGAACAACACCACAAAGTTCATTTCACACAACAGATTTCTGGCTGTAGCCAAACTAAATATCAACAGGTGCCTAAAAAAGAATGACTTCTGCCAGGTAATTGGTCTTTCCTACATAACAAAGTCTGCTGGTAATTATGGAGAAAACTTCAGGCCTGGACAGCCTTTACTAATTATTTGCTTTGGGGCAGCTATGGAAGCTGATGAAGGAGAGACAGATAACAAATGCAATACTATTTTCATTATGCTGACAGAATTATGGTTGAAGTATTATTTTTCCATTTGTGACAATGCTGCTTACCAGACGTTTTTGCCATTACATTTCTCCTGGATATCCTTGGTCCTTAATGTTGAGAATCTTCTTTTCCTCAGTAAGATGCAAGTCTCCTGTCAGTTCTAGGTATTGACACCATTCCAATGATACAACTGGGTTCTGAGCAATTTCACTGAAATGAAGCCTCCCTTGGCACTTTAGAAACTTCTGGACAGTGCCTGCTAGAATACTCATAGGCATTAAAGATACAATCTCCTTAACCATCCATGTACTGAAGCTCTCATATCTGTATGTATTTACCAGGCTGTGGATGTTGATTCATTACTGGGACTAAGCAAAAATTCCTTAAGATTCCAAAGGCAGAATAAGTATTTCTTACACTTATTTTATTGAATTGCACTTCTGTAACGCTTATAATTGTGCTATATAGGTAATATACTACATGTTGCACTGTTATAAAGCTTTTTTACAGTTTCACTGCATTTCTGTACAGTTTTATACTGTTTTAACTGTATTTTCCATTGCTAGATACTGTTTCACTACTCTAATTGCATGTTTTCTGAATTACTTTACTGTAAGCTGCTTTTTCATACTGAGAGTTGTATTTTCTGTTTGTGAATGCTCTATCTGTGCTTTTCTGTGCATTTTTTTGAGGTTTCTGTGTTCTAGTCAGGTATCATATAACTGATTTGTTTGCAGTTAAAAGCATTCTCTAGAGTCTCCTTGCTCCTTTATCTGTTTAAAACGTTCATTTAGTGGCTATAACTAGTAGCTGCAATAGTGTGCATTACTATAATTGCATTTTATTGAATTACTAAACTGTAAACTGCTTTTTTATACTGAGACTTCTATTTTCTGTTTGTGAGTGCTCTTTCTGTGCATTAATTTTGAGGTTTCTGTATTCTACTCAGGTAGCATAATCTTGATTGAGGCCTGCTGTTGTCCAGGCCTGGCAGTTTTGTTTGTTGAGTTTTCTGTGTTTCTGGCAGCCATTTTCTGCTGATAGTGTGTTGTCTTCATTATTATTTAGAGTAACAGGGTTTCCTCACTTTCTGTAACACGAGTGGTTGGGTAATAGCAGGGGCTAATAGGACTGAGTAGTAATTCGAGCTTATTGATTCTTCCATCCTTTCCAGTATATAAACCTTGTGTCTGCAAAGGGCTGTGCTTGTATTTACCAGGCTATGGATGGTGATTCATTACTGGGACAAAAAAGAAATTCCTTAAGATTCCAAGAGCAGAATAAGTATTTCTTACACTTATTTCATTGAATTGCATTTCTGTAATGCTTATAATTGTGCTATAAAGTTAATCTACTACATTTTGCACTGTTATAAAGCTTTTTTTACTGTTTCGCTGCATTTATGTACTGTTTTATACTGTTTTTACTGTATTTTTCATTGCTAGATAATGTTTCATTACTCTAATTGCATGTTTACTGACTTACTTAACTGTAAACTGCTTTTTCATACTGAGTGGTATCTTCTGTTTGTGAGTGCTCTATCCATGCTTTTCTGTGCATTTTTGAGGTTTCTGTATTCTAGTCAGGTATCATACAACTGATTTGTTTGCAGTTAAAAGCATTCTCTAGAGTTTCCTTGCTCCTTTATCTTTTTAAAACTTTCATTTATTGGCTGTTTGGGGAGTTTTTCCATCTCTCTCAATTTTCTGATTTAAAAGCCTGCATTTACACTTGCTTCCACCCTTTCTTGTAACTAGTCTAGTCCAGATACAGATTTGTTGTAAGCTTGTACGCTTCTGAGCCCCCCAAGCCTTTCTGTGTTGGAGGGAAGCCTTCTAGTTTATCAGTGGGAATGGTAAGCACTAGGTAGCCTATCTACCACAAGAGGAGTGGTTTCTGGCCCAGATATAGTGGTTTATTGGCCTTTTGAGAAGTTTCTTCAATCTATTTCAACTTTCTGGCTTAAAAGCCTGCATTTGCACTTGTTTCCCCCTTTTCTGTAACTAGTCTAGTCCAGATACAGATTTGCAGTGTCCAAGACTGTTTGTAAGCTTTTGAGCCCCCCAAGCCTTTCTGCATTGGAGGGACGATTTCTAACTTATCACTGAGAGTGGTAAGCACTAGGTAGCCTATCTACCACAAGAGGAGTGGTTCCTGGCCCAGAAATTGTAATTTATTGGCCGTATGGACAGCTTTTCCATCTCTTTCAACTTTCTAGTTTAAAAGCCCATGTTTGCACTTGTTTCCTGTCTTTCCTGTAACTAGTCTAGTCCAGATACAAACTTGTTGTATCTAGGACTGTTTGTAAGCTTCTGAGCCATCCCAGAGTCTGCTCTTCAATTTTTCCCTTAGATATACTAGTTCTCTTCTCTCCTGCACTTATACTAGCTTATTAGTCTAGCACTTTACCAGACTTCTTGTAGCAATTATTGTAACACAAAAAAGTGCTACCAGCACTAAATGTTCTACAAGGAAACAGATCCAGTACTTATTATCAATGCCCACCCCTCTGGGCATGTCTAAAGGTCAGTTCCCTGTGCTTTCCCCTATTAACCTGGTGAACTTGGGCTTCCTGAGGCAATGTAGCAACTGCCTTATGTACACCAACAACCCTCTCCTCTTACCTTCCAACACTCAGACTTGTGAGAGATGCACTTATATATCCAAATTGGAAGCCACGCACTCTCCTGCCAAGACCAGAATAGCTGGGCAAGAGAAGAAGGTCAACACTTGCACCACACCACATGGACCACATAGCCCTCCAGAACACACACCAGTACTGCCTTTACATAAAAACACAAACCACACACCCACCTTCGTGGAGGGTCTCAATAAAAATCTATCCAAGCAGCTGAGACCGCCAAGGTAGAAACGCACTCGACCACCACAACACAACACTAATCACGAGACACATAACTCTCCTAAACAGTGCACCACTCAACCAAAGCCCCTAAGGCAAAACAGCATGCCCAACACACTAGTCATAGGTGACTCGATAGTGAGGCACACTGATGTCCCACTCACTAGGTTGAATAAGGAGAAAGTAACAGTCAGCTGTTTGTCAGGTGCCAGGATCCACCACATAACACACTTACTCAGGTCCCTCAACAACAGGTGCAAATATGATTCTGTCATTGTACATGTGGGTGTGAATGACCTGAGATGTACCTCATTGGACTACATGAAAAGAGACATACAGGAGCTCTTGGTTTATGTAGCCAAAAGCTCCTCCATGTCTCTTTTCATGTAGTCCAGGGAGGTACATCTCAGGTCATGGAGGAGCTCTTGGATTATGTAGCTCAGGCGGGTATGAGCCAAGCCCTGACCAGTATCCTACCATCACCCAGACTTATACCACAGTACAAGCAGAAAATTACTGATTTCAACAATTGGCTAAGTTTCTGGTGTCATTCTAAGGAGATCCAGTATCTGTCTGTCTGGGATGACATGATTGACAGACCTCAACGGATTCCCAGAGATGGCCTGGATCTGTCCCCCTGGGCTTCTGGATACTGGCCAAGGCTCTTGCCACCCCTATAGTGCCTTTTTTGGGCAGTGTTCCAAAGACCAAGTTACCACCTTAACAGCTACAAACAAATGCAAACTGAGGGTCATGCTGCTCAATGCTAGACGTCTAAATCTCAAAATGCACTCGCTCAAAGCACTCCTTAAAATGGAGAGCATCGACATCTGTGCTGTAACAGAGACCTGGTTCAAGGCAGCAGAAAGGGATGTATATATAAATGAATAGGCTGGTTTTGTTCATTGTTCTGAAGAAGTCTGTAATGTAAGGACGAAACATGGGTTAACCAGTGAACAGAGTTATTTGTTATCGGTTTTACTTGCTTTGCTGCTATTAAATACTTCTTGGACATCCATTCCACCGTATTCTTTACTTGGATTGAGGATACAGAAGTCAAGAGTTAGTGCTAAATATCTGTGTTGGTCTTTTTGTGGTTTATGAAAAGATTGTTATTTTGTGTCCAGGAGCAGAAATGAGAGGAGGATTGTTGGAGTTGGGTTTCTAGGTTAGTGGAAGGTTTGTGTGATTGCAGGAGTAGTATGCCATGAGTATATAACATCAAGTCTAAAACAGGGCATTCCACCATAAGGTTATTAATAAATGCAGTGATGGAGCAGTGGTGCAGCAGTTTCGTTGTTGCCTCACAGCAAGAGGTTCTCCAGTTCAATTCTCGGCTGGGGTACCTTTTGTGTGGAGTCTGCATGTCCTCCTTGCATCCGTGTGGGTTTCCTCTGGGTGTTACAGTTCCCTCCCACATTACAAAGACATGCATCTGCAGAGTTTCTCCCTGGGCCTCTGCTGAAAATTGGCTTGGTTTCAAGTTGGGCTTTCCCTGTAAACAGATATTACATAAATAAATAAATAAATAAATAAATAATGAGAACAGATCTAAGACTGACCCTTGTGGAACACCTGTGTTAAGGGTACCATTTGTTTATAAATGGTTGTTAGAGAAAACTTGAAAAGTTCTATTCTTTAGATAGCTTTGAAACAATTTTATGGTGTTAGTACTGAAATTCAGTTTCTGTAGTTTGGTGATAAGCAGTCTGTGGTTTACTTTTTAAATGCTCGAGACATAGCCACAAACACATCAGCTGTAATAAATGCCATTGTTGATATTACTATAGATTTTGTCAGTTGCAGAGCGAATGGCTGTAGCAGTGCTAAATGCAATTCTAAATCCATGCTACTTATTCAAAAGGAGGCAGTAGCTATTGATATGCTTAATCATTTCTTTTTATTTTCTGTAATATTTTGACTAGAGGGCAGAGGTTTGGGATTGATTTATAATCTCTTAATGTCATATACCTTTAGAAGCAAGATAGTGATGGTGTGGTTTAGCAACGATGGAACAACTCCTGTTTAAGACTTGAAATGGGCATGTAGGGGGGCATCTAAAGTGGAATCTTCCCTTTTTCCCTTCAAGAATCACAAACTCTTCTCACAGTTAAAATGTCATTAAACAAACTAATAACAGTTTAACTTCCACATCACTGTGACTCTCCAACAACCTACTTGGAGCTCATCTAACCCAGTTGTATTCCCAGATGTCTACTTCCTCAGAATATCCTTTAACACTTGAGGCCTTCTTCCTCAGAATAGCCTTTAACATTTGAATACTGACTGGGATATACAATTCAGCTGAGTGATGGGGGTTGCAGCTTGAGAGAGTATAACAACAGTAATAATTTGTCATACTAAAACATGTCTCCCTCTCAAATTAGTGTGAGGCAACCACAACAGCAATATCCTGTGCCTGATGCTGCATAAGGTTTATATCCAGATGCCTCTTATATCCTGGTGTTCATTGAATAATCATTCCTCATGCCCTCCCATCAAAAATTCATATGTTTTTGGATTAACATCTCCACTATATCATTCTTCAAAGGTCTTACCAAGTTCATTTTAAATGTGATGTGGCCTCACATCTTGCAGAACCCTCAGTTCATTCCTTATGTCTTGTAGTGCTTTTCCCTATGTTCTACAAATCCTTAATGTAGGATCTCTTATTTTCTGCAAGTGTCACCATTAACTTGTTTGAGTCATTAGCTATCTCTTCTGTTCCCTACTTCATGTTGCATATTTTCTCCCATTTTCTGCATAGGGTCAGGGTGTTGTATCAACTCTTACCATCTCAGTTCAGTGCCACTCTTCTGCCTTCTACAATAGCCACATCTGATTGTCACAGGTCTTCAAATGCACAGCCCATCCATCTCTTTGCTGAATGCCTTCATTTCCTCTTTTCCTCTTCTTGTCTGTCCCAAATCTTCTTCCCCAGATTGTCTTCTGCTTTCCTGCACACACATCCAAATCAGCATAATCTATACTATTTGACATTCTCTGCAATTGAAACTACTTGGGTTTCTGCTCTGATGTCCTCATTTCTTCATCTGTCTCACAGTGTGCATCCTAGCACCTATGTCAAGCACTTCATCTCCATCACCACTAGCTTCCTCAACCACTATACCGTCACTGCCCAAGTTTCTGTATCATACAGCAGTACTGTCCCACAGTGTGCATCCTAGCACCGATGTCAAGCACTTCATCTCCATCACCACTAGCTTCCTCAACCACTATACCTTCACTGCCCAAGTTTCTGTATCATACAGCAGTACTGGTCTTCCCATTGTTTTCTACACCTTACTTTTCAGCTTCTTTGGCATTCTTCTGTCATATGCTACACCTGACACTTTCTGCCAGGTGGCTCTAGCTCCTCTGATCCTGTCATGGACCTCCTCATTCAGACTTCCCCTCTCTTCAGATACCCCTCCCAGATACTTGAAATTGTTAAGCTGTAACACTATTTTTCCTTCTGTCTTAATTCTCAGTTTCTTCTGATTTCCTGTATTTGCTGCCATTACAATCATCTTAACTGTACTCAGTTCCATCTTGTGTGACTTTAGTTTTGCATTCCATTCCCTTATCATTTGCTGAAATTCTTGTTCAGAGTTGGCCAGTAATGACACATTGTCTGCATATAGTAACTTTGTTGATCTGTCCCCTCTAACCTGTATGCTAATGTAGTCCATCACCAGTATGAACAGCTGTGGGCTCAGAGCTGAACACAGATGCACACCCACTCTGACTGAGAACTCTTCTGAGTCTGAACATTGTTTGAGCTTGTGTCAATGGGGCCTTGTACACATCCTGTACTAATTCTACCAATGGTTCTGGGACTTCAGATCATCTCAGGACTGCCCATATCAGCTTTCATGAGACATTATCATATACTTTCTTCAAGTTTAGGAATGCTCAGTTGGACTCTTTCCTCATCTCTATCTTCTTCTCAGCTATCTGTATCATTGCAACTATATTGTCAGTTGTGCTGCATCATGATCAAAATCCAAACTGCTCATCTCCTATCATATTTTCTATTATTCTGCATATTTGTTTATTAATCCCCCCTCTCCAGAACTTTCATGCAATGTGACAGTAGTTTGATACTTCTATACTGCCTACAGTTGTGAATGTCCCCTTTGTTCTTGTACACTGGTACTAGTATGCTTATTCTCCAGTCATCTGGGAAATGCTTTTTTCTCCATAATGCCATGAGTACCTGGAGGTATTTCTTTTCTAACTCATCCAACATCTTTAGCATATTTGCCATGCACTCATCTGAGCCTGCTGCTTTCCCTGACTTAACTTTCCTTATTGCTGTTCTTATTTCTTTTATGATGGGCTCCTCTTTTTCTTCTTTCATCTTAGGCTGTCTCTAGGACACTACAGCTTCTATGGGGTTTTCATCTTTCAGAAGCTTATGGAAGTACATCTTCCTTCCATCTGTCTTTGATGCCCTATGGAATGGTGAGCAGGTTGTTGCCGGCATCCTATGAAGTGTGCTGATGACTGTCTTCATTATCTTTCTGTCTTTGCCTTGTAACCTGATAAGAGTTTCTTTGTGCCATCTATGGAGCCACTTTCCAGAAGATGGGAGTATGCCTCTGATGCTTTGTTCTTTGCTATTGCAACTGCTCTCTTAACCTCTTTGTTAGACACCCAGTATTCCTTCTTAGCCTTGTCCACCTTTTTTATTTCCCATTTTTTTCCTGCAGTACTTTCTTTTGATGACTTCCTGCTTTCCTTATGTACCTTATTTCCATACCTGGATTGGATGCATATAAGTTCTGTAGTCTTCACACATAGTGTTTTGAAAGACTGACATTTTTTTTTCAGTTCCATCTATTTCCTCTTCTCTCTGAAGTGCTAGGGCCCTGAATATTTCTTTGAAATATTGAGCTTTTCCTCCATTCAGCTTACAGGTCTTCAGCCTAGTCTATGTTGACAAAAGCAATAAGTATAATTCCTAGCAGACAGAAAACATTGAAAACCACAATAATACACACAGGTTCATGTTGAATAATGTTACAGGACCCAATACTTCTTGAAACAAAAAGAAGGGTAACAAACCAATCCAGGTGAAATAGTAGATAATTTAATGAATACAAAAATATAAAAGTTAAGCACTTTTGTCCTTGTACATAGACTGACTTCTTCAGAACTGAGTAACCATAAATATACCACTCTTTTATATTAACAATAAGATGCCATGTGATCAATTAATGAAATCTATAGTGGTTTAAAGAAATAACACTTCCAGATTGCTTTTAAATTGGTATTAAAACATTTGTAAGTCAAAATGACAGAACAAATGGATAATATTATAACAATAAATGCCTCAACAATCAACCAAAATTTTAAAATTACTGAATTAGAAGTAACTAATCCATCATAAATATTTAACTCAGCACAAATAAATATTTATAATTTAGCTGCTCTAAGCTTTAAAACTGGGTTAATTAATAAATATTCATTTAAACCAGGTGGTGTTGCATTCAACTTTGATTGCCACATAAGTTCTCTAAATTCGATACATGTTTCCCATTGCCTCCCCCTTTTGTTTAAATCAATAATTTCTAAAATACAAAAAAGGAACTTACTAAATTTATCACAAATCAAAGTGCCTTTGTACAGAGCACTGTTAGTATTTTTCTTCATAATATCATAATTATGCTCGTATATCCTTTTATGTAAAACTCTCTCTGTTTTTCCAAAATAGTAAAAGGGGCCTTTAGCACACAATGTCATATATCCTAACCTAGATGTTCCACAATTGCTTTTCACTAAATTAATTTTGGAGGAACAGCAGTTTTTAAGAGTGATACAGTCTTTCTCTAGGATAAATGGGCATTGTTTACAGAAACTGCATTTAAAAGTCATGTATTTTTTTATTTCTGTCTAATTTTAACTTAATTATTTCTAAAATATATTTAATGTCTTTCTCCATTAAAAAAAAAAACTAGATTCACTTGCTACCAAATAAAATATTTTTCATTTGTTTTAAAAATGGGCCAGTTTCTCTTAACAATCTCATTAATAACTTTTGAGTAATTGCTATATTATAAGACTAAAGATCTAGAGAATTCCCTGGTGTTAATTTCTTGTTTCTCTATATTGTTTATGTCTGTAGTGTTAGTTGTTGATCTTTTTGTTCCAAATAAAGGAGTGTATCTTTTTCCCCACTCAGTAATAACATCACTCTTTATCCTATCTATTAATTTAAGTGGGTAACCTCTTTCCAAAAACATGTCACATAATTTATATGTCTGTTTAATAAATAGATTATAGTCTGAACACATTCTGGCCATGCGAACATAATGTCCTTTAATCAAATTTTTCCTCACAAAACTAGGGGTGACTACTCTTTAAAGTTAAGATGAGCATTTAGAGAAAGTTGGCTTTGTAAAAATAGTGGAAGTAAATTCATCTACCACCAGTGAAATAGTAACATCCAAACAATTGGTCTTTTCAATTGTATGTGAATGTGTAAAACTCAAAAAGGGATGCTGTTGGATATGTATTCAAGGAAGCTCATGAGTTTATTATCTGATAATTCGTAAATAATAAAAATATCATCCAAATAAAAGGTCCAACATGTGTGATAGATTCAAATAAACATTTTTTCTCCCAAATCAATATTACTAGGTTAGTGTACAAGCTGCATGCATCTCTATAACTCTAACCTGTTTATATAATTGTTATGTAACTATATCCATAAGTTCAATTAAAAGTTTTACCTCTTTATTGTTAAGTGTCTTGTGCTCTATTAAAGCTGACCAAAATAATTCCAAACCCAGGAAATGTGGTATGCTAGTAAACAGATCACAAAATTCAGTTTAAAACAATCACCTTATATAAAAAAAAAATCTTACAAGTAACAAGCATTTAATCAATCAATCATGAAATCAATTAACTACAATTGACCACAGTATAATCCCTTAACTTTAAATAGGGTTAGTGGAACAAGCCTCATCGATTCCTGGGTCAACAGTGGCTTTCAACAGAACCTGCCATTTAAATTCACTAATTTCAAGATGTTCCTTAGTAGACCTACCCTGAGGGTCCAGTTTTACCTCTTCTATAACTAAAAACTTAAAACATGATCACTAAAACCACATATGTGCTTAAATAAAGCATTAGTATCTCTTTTTTTCTAATATCTAAAAGATGCTCATAAACACGTTTGCTCAATTTTCAGGTGGTCTTGCCTACATAAAGGGCAGGATATGATTGACATTGACCTAAATAGACCACCCCTTTGTATAAGAAGTGCAATAACCTTGTATTTTAAATAATTTTCCATCTATCTTAAAATTTCTGCTACTAAAATGTTAGAACATATGTAACATCTCCCACACTTAAAAGTCCCCGACCTTCTAACATTTATAATCACCTGTTCTTTCCTAAAGTCCAAATAATTCTTAAAAGTTTCATCTTTTCTAAATATAATCTGAAGCTCACTTCTCACTTAGCAATCAGTTCACTGATGGATAAAAAAAAATCTCCAATTTTTCTTAATGCTACTAATTATTGCATCACTGTTCAAAGTAAATGTAGAAACAAATTTAATCTTTTTATTTATATTTCTAGTTGGTATCACCTCATTCAAATGGTTACATATCGAATGAGTACTGCCATTCAAAATGTGGACATAAATCCCTCTCCCCTCTTAGCTACCACTTCATCCCTTATTTCAACGAGAAACTCAAAAGGATAACCTCTCTTAATGAACGTATTGATCAGGACATCACATTCATGCTTAAAAACTTCATTTTCATAATCATATGAGCTAACCTGACCAACTGACCCTTAACTATTTATTTATTTATTTATTTATTTATTTGCATTTGTTTACTGGGATGGTCCAGCTGGGTCGGAAGTACCCTTTTTCAGTGGAGCCCCAGGAGGAAAAGCTCCACATATAAGACATTTCACGTACAATACAGAATTTACATTAATAAAGACATGTAGTACATATTATTGGCAACTTATACAATTGGTGAAAAAAAACCTACATAAGTAATCATTCTCAAATCAAAGATATTATACACGCAATACAGAGTATATACATTAGAACATTCCATAGGAGTAGTTTTCAGCTAGCAAAATGTATATAGGACACTTCATGCACTAGGTGCAAAGCAGATATAGGAATTAGAGAGTAGGTTCTTAAACTGTTCACATGTTTAAGAGGTGTAATAGCTGAGAGATATGCTATACAAGTCCTATTGCAGGATTCAGCAACGTCGGTGGATATTGTTGGAGATATAAGTGGTGGAATGATATTAAGGTAGGCTGCGAGAGTACCTTATTGCCTTGCCTGGTTCAATGGTAGGTCAATAAGGGTTAGGAAGAGAAGGAATTAGACAGGAGCGATTGATTGTAGGACAATGAGGGTTAGTAGAAGAGGGAAGTGGACAAGATGGAGAAACTACAGATTTCTTCTGATAATTGTAATGCATACTAGAATAATGGAGGTAGGAATTTGAAAAGGTGGGCTTTCTGAATATGTTAGAACAAAATCTACAATTGTGTTGGTCTTTCATTATCTCAACATCCAAAAATGCAATTTTTGCTTTACTAAAAAATATGTGAAAATTGTAAAAAACTCATAGTGGTATTTATATATCTCAAAAATTCCTGGAGCCTTAATTCAGTACTATTACACAAAATAAGTATGCCATCCAGGAACCTAAGATTTAGTTTTACCATCTTCAGAAAGACCACCTTTTCAAATTCCTACTTCCATTATTCTAGTATGCATCCCAATTATCAGACAAAATCTGTAGTTAAGGGTCAATTGGTCAGGTTAGCTCATATGATTACTGAAAATGAAGTTTTTAAGCATGAATGTGATGTCCTGATCAATATGTTCATTAATGGAAATAAGGGATGAAGTGGTAGCTAAGAGGGGTCAAAGGATTTATGTCCCCATTTTGAATAGCAGTACTCATTCAATATGTAACCATTCTAATGAGGGCATACCAACTAGAAATATAAATAAGAAGATTAAATTCATTTCTATATTTACTTTGGACAGTGATGCAATGATTAGTAGTATTAAGAAAAACTGGGGAATTTTTTTATCCGGCAGTGAACTGATTGGTAAAGTGGGAAGTGAGCCTCAGATTATATTTAGAAAAGATAAAACTTTTAAGAATTATTTGGAGTTTAGGAAAGAAAAGGAGATTATGAATGTTAGAAGGTCGGGGACTTTTAAGTGTGGGAGATGTTCCATATGTCTAACATTTTAGTAGCAGAAGAATTTAAGATAAATGGAAAATTATTTAAAATACAAGGTTATTACACTTGTTATACAAAGAGGTGGTCTGTTTTGCTCAATGTTAATCATGTGCTGCCTTTTATGCAGGCAAGACCACCCAAAAATTGAGAGAACGTGTTTATGAGCATCTAAAAAGAGATACTAATGCATTATTTAAGCACATACATGGTTTTAGTGATCATGTTTTTAAGTTTTTAGTTATAGAAGAGGTGAAACTGGAGCCTCAGGGTAGGGTTACTTAAGGAACATATTGAAATTAGGGAATTTAAATGACAGGTTCTGTTGAATGCCACAGTTAACCCAGGAATCAATGAGGCTTGTTCCATTAACCCTATTTTAAAGTTAAGACATTATGTTGTGGTCAATTGTAGTTAATTGATTTCATGATTGATTAATTAAATGTTTGTTACTTGTAATTTTTTTTATATAAGGTGATTGTTTTAAACTGAATTTTGGTCTGAGGAAGTTCCAGCATTTAGGAACAAAAGCATTTAACCTAATAAACCTTGGATTTTAAAATTGGCTTGTATCTAAAAATATATATTTACATATATTCTTGTCTCCATGGCTCCTTACCATGTTTGTATTTCAGTTTTTTAGTTTGTGTCACTGTTGGTTCTTGAGCTGTAATGTATTCTTGTTATATGTTCTTTTGTCAAGTTCCTTAAAAAAATCACAAGAATCTATAAGTATATGATTTTGATCTCTTATAATTCCTCAAAAGATAGGTTTTAGAACCTTGAACTGCTACAATTAATGTATAGGGTGAATCTGTTATGTTCTTATGTATCTTTAATATCCTACAAATAGCTGGCACTTCAGGGTGTTTACTTAATAAAAAGTTAAAATTTTCATAAGTATAATTTTCTGTGTTAAAGCATTCTCCAGGAAAAATCTTTCTATAAGCACTATAGATTTCATTTTGGATTCCTGGCTATATTTGTCAATGTCCTTTAACAACTCAAAAAATTTTCTTACATAATCTAGTTGACTGACTCTAACCATCCCACAGTATTTGTTTGGTTTCATAATGTAAGTGTATTAAGTAATTTTAACTCTTCACTGTTTAAGTTGTGATGTCTAAAATATTTCTTATTGTTCAAGTATTCATAAAAATCCTTTTTACATGCTCTTTCAGAACATGAAACTGTGTTGTTTAAAGCAGGACTGAATATATTTTTTATAGTAATATGGAGATCATTTCCTGGTGATACTGTTTTTTCCTCATTAAAATGGATAGCTAGATTTAACTTCCTCATGTATAATCTCAGATCTATCAGTAGCTCTCCATATCTGTTTCCTTCTGTGGAATAAATTTTAAACCTTTATTGAATAATAGAAAATAATTTATATCAATATTCAAATGACTATAATTACAAATGTTGAATCCTCTCCAATGTAGTAAAATACTTCTATGACAGGAATCAATAATGTTATTTAATAGTATTGAGTCGTGACTCTTTTATTGTCTCTGTAGTTTGTATCCCTTCCCTTTACTTTTTCCCCCGCCTCTTTTTCCTCTTGATATTCCTCTTTTTTGTAATGGGTAGTTCTGTTCCTTTTTGGGATAGGGGCTATCATTTTTCTTCTGATTCCAAAATCTTTCTAGTGTTTGGCAAAAAGGAGAAATTCTAAAAGGTCAAACATTTCTTCTGTTATTTGGTTATCAATGTCTTATACAGGGTGTATTGTAAGTTCCTGCATAAAACTACTATGTCCATTATTAACATTCACATCTATAGCATTTTGTAACTGTTGACAATAAACAGTTGCTGTTAAATTACCATTCTTGGAAGCAGGACATGCTTTATTAGTCACACATTCACTTGCATCTCTGTTCAACTTCTTCTGCTTCCTAACCTTGTTTAAATTACATTGTTTATCTATCCTAACAAAAATCCTGTCATGTCTGTTACTACACTGCTTGAAAATAAGATTACTAACAATTTTGTTATTCATCTCCATTATTACAGTCATAATCTCTGTAATAACAAGTTGATTCAGTCTAATGAAAAATGCATGAGTTTGAACCCATGCAGATCAAACATGGAAGTCAATTCACTATAATTTTCGGCATTGTACTAAATGCCATTAGGGGATATAAAAAAATCTGAACCCCCTTGGTACATGTTTAACATTTAAACATTATGTAAGAAAACAGTTGCCTGTCTACAAATTATGGATTTTCATCAGTTTCTTCTCAAAGTTAGAAAGCAATGAGTACAAGGTTTGATAGTTAATGTTCTTCAAACACCTCTTGTCAGCTGGTTAAAAATAAAAATCCTGTTTTAACCAAGTTCATAAATCAAAACATCTTGAATCTAATGCAGGCAGTGTATCGCTGTTGAAAGTGATGCTGTTGTTACAAATGGTCAGAGTTAAAGCCCAGCAAGCAGTCTTGCTGTGTCCTGAGTTCCAACCATTCTCCAAAGATGCTGTAGGAGTGTACTCCAGGGTTTTTTACTTGAAGTGAGGAATTCTCAGAGAATCATTTCTATGTGTGTTAAACAAACTATACAGTGTAATATAGCCACCATTTGACTACACTGTTGGGTAAGTAAAGTAATGAGCTGAGTTAAATCACCCAGTTAAGGTAATTCTCCTTCCTCATCTAAAGTGATATTTGCAAAGGCAGTCCTCATATCCTGTTCTACCTATCAACACAGCTTGTGTTGTCCTGGTTTATCTAATAGGTTCTACAACTGCTGCCTGAATGCACTCTTTTCCTCACTACCACAACAAGAGATTATGAATAGTGCCCTGTCCTTAGACTGGAGTTTGATTCCCATTAATCTGTCACAAATTTTGATGACATCCCTCACTGTTTTCTGAAGCCACATCCCTCACCTCAATTCCCACACCATATCTAGTCAGCATGTCCCCAAAGGTGTAGAATTTGGATCTCAAGCCAAGTGGCTTTGCTGCACATCCCTTCCACCTTGTCTCTTACCCATCATGTCAACCACTTCCAGGCTGCATCCTGTTAGTGAACATATACTGAGTGCAGCAATCCTTATTTCTTGTTTATCAGGTTGATTGGTTTTCCATCCAGCTTTCACTGACAGAGTATCCCAGATGTAGATCAGAGTATATGTGATGTGTGCTGTGTTTTAAGAAGCATGTTAAAGACTATACGTGCACTTATAAATTCCAGACATGTGCACTCCCTAGTGCCATTTTGTAAGAGCAGCCACAGTGAGAGCATGCATGACTGCAGTTGTTACTTTGTATATAAGTTACTTAAGTTAAAGTCAGTAAACTTCTATAGTGATGTGTTTGTATAAAATAAAGCTGCTTGAACAGAACCCACAAAGACTCTTCTATTGTGTCCAAAGTAGGAGAGTGACATGGTGTCAGAACTGGGATGGCAAATAGTAATATTTGGAGCCATGAGATGCAGAGATGACAGTGAAGGTAAAACTAAGAGAAATGAGCATGAAAATAGCCAGAAAAGAATCAAAACTAATGAGAAGTTGCACAAACTGTTTATTTGGTAAAAAAGACAAAACTGGGCATTACAAGGGCACAGATTGCAGTACTAAGCAAGGGGAAGGTACAAAAGGTTTATTAACTAAGGGACATTTTTAAAACAAAGGTATGTGATGAAACAATTAATAGTAAAGCAAAATGAGCATGTTTAGCAGAACAAGTGTGCTTAAGGGAAAATGGGCATGTTTAAAGAAAAACGAGGACAATAAAAGTACAATGGGCATAAAAAGGGCTTAAACGAGCAAAACTAATATAATGAGGGCAAAAAGGGCACATTAAGCAAAAATAAAGCAAGGCAATTACATCTGTTTTGGCAAAGTCCTGTGTTCTGGCATAACTACAACTTCGTATTGTATCAAGGGCATAACTAAAGTTATTCACAGTATCTCAAAGTGTGCAAAAGTGCTTACAGTGTGTGCTTACTGTGCATGTATTTTGAAGAGTTTATTGTGTGCATATTTTGTAAAAATACAGTCAAAGTATAACCATTTCAAAATTTTTCTTGTGCTGGGTGTGCTTATTCGCAAAGGGCCACCATTACAGATTGTTTCTTGCAATGTAAAGAGTTGCCTAGCAAGGTACCGTCATTTTGGGGAAATTTCAGTGTGGTGTGTACAGTTTATTCACAAAATGCAACACAGGTTTGTAACGTGGGTGTGCATTACAACTGTTCTGACTGCCACCATCAGAACTCACCTATATCTAACAACTCTAACTGTGTACAGGCGAGTTCAAGTACCACTACTGTGTCTCTACCTCCCGGACAGGATGTTGGTTTGGATACTAACTCAATAGTAGCTGAGAATCTTCCTCATGATACAGGGCTTATTGGCTCTCCCTCATTTATGGAGTGGGTGAATAACATGAGTAACTTAACTTATGGTTTCACCCCTAATACGGAACGACCGGCCACTGATACTCCACCTGCACCAGTGAGTACATTTATCATTTCTGAAAAACTAAAGCTTTTGGATTTTAAATTATTGAAGTTAAAAAAGCTTCAATTAGAAGTAGTTTACTTTAAACAATGCTTAGCAGAAAGACTGGTTCCAAAAGGTTTGCGTTTCCATCAGTTTCCTACAGGTCTGGTACCAGATTCACTTTTCCATAAAGAATTGTTGAACTTGTTTGATTCTTCAGGGTTCCTATTAATGGAACTCATGATTACGCACTATTCTTTACAAATAGAAAGTATGTCTTCTGAAGTTAATGATTTGGACAAAGACATTAAGTCTGATGTTGATTTCATTAGATACAAGTATGATTATGGAAGGGTTTTCACTAGTATTGATGAATTTTTAGACAAACTAAAAACCAATAAAATAAAGAAGCTGAACCGTGATCGTTCAGCATATTTAAATGGGTTTGCATACCCTAAACCACAGTTGATACAAGTTTGAATAAATAAAACGTTGGTACCCTTTTCTAACAACTCAGTAACTACGGGTCCTAGCCAACTGAACAAGACCAATATGAACATGGATACCAACAATGACCAGTCTAGTGACCCTCTGAGATGCAGTGAAAGACTACGTTCTTACAACAATGGTAACAATAATATTAATACCAATGTTCAACTGCCTGTTCAAACTTTGAATAATACCTATCACAAACAGGTTTTTCAACAAGAGGTGAACCCCAGGAACACTTCAAATCCATGGCATCCTCGGAATCAGAGGAACAAAGGTTGGAGCAACAGAAGGAAGAGATAACTATTCCTACTTTGTTGAACTTTCAATCTAAACTGGTTATACTAAAGAAAACTAGTGGTGACTTTAATATTTACAATTTTTCATCTATTAATATAGAACCGGTTTTGATTGACTTATTGGCTAAGGGCAACACTTTTGTCCCTAGCAAAAACATGAACACTGCTCGAACCTTAATGGACTTGAAGTGTTTCGTTAGGAAACTTAACCTTTCTTACCTATTGGGTAACAATGAGTCTTTTCATACTATTTGTAAACTCTCAAGTACTTTTAATCCTCCTCTACACCCCCTGTTACAATTGTTTGAAAATGTTTGCGTGTTAGATATTATACATATTCCACTTAATTGCAAACAAACAATTTTAGGTCTTACAGTGTGAGTCCTGAACAAACACAAGCTTTAAACTTGTTGAGATCTTCTTTGGTACGGAGTATTAAACCTGATAAAGGAGGGGGTTTGGTTATTTTTGATTCAACTGACTATAACAAGAGGTTGGAACTAGTGTTGAACAGCCCTGCTTACATTAAAGCTTCATTAAATGAATACAACATAGCTACGGCTAGAGTTAAAAGCTATTTTAGGGACTTGTTCATTGAAGCTAGAATTGATATAGACACTTTCAACTATATTAATATACCCTTTCCTAAACTACCAATAATGTCCGGGATTCCTAAAATCCATAAGGATATGCTGTGTCCACCAATGAGACCTCTCATTGATGGTAGAGCATCCTTAACTTACCCGTGTGCTAAAGTGGTAGATTCTATCCTACAAAAATATTTGAAACAGATCCCACAAGTCTGTAAAGACTCATGATCATTTTTATATAGTCTCAACAGTTTATCTTTTGACCAATACTTTAATTTTCTTACTATTGACATTGTTGATCTTTATACATCTATTCCACATATGGAAGCAGTTGAATGGATAGCTTTAATGATAAAAGAAAAAAATGCTCCAACTGTAGATATCGACCTGGTTTCTGAACTTATTGATATTATTTTGACAAATAATTTTTTCACTTTTAACGGTCAGTATTATTTACAAAAACATGGTGTAGCGATGGGCTCACGGTGTGGAGCGAGCCTAGTGAACGTCTTTGTAGCTTATTGGGAAAAACAGTACATATTTGATAAACCAGACATCAAAAACTCTCTCTAGTATTACACAAGATTTTTGGATGATATTTTTATCATCTTTAAAGGAGACCAACAAGAAGCAGATATACTTATTCATTATTTAAATTCAACTACTACATTTTTCCAATTTACACACAAATTTGCTGCAACTAGTATTGATTATTTGGATGTGAAACTAACTAAAGGTCCGAATAAAAGTTTGTGTTCTACTATTTACAGGAAACCGACATATTGCAACTCATTTCTACACTTTTCTAGTGCACATCCGTTTAAGCAGAAACGCTCTATTATTAAAGGATAACTGGTGAGAGCAGAGCGGATGTGCTCTTTAGAAGCAGATTTTTTTAGTGGAATGTGAACAGTTGGAAAACATGTTCATAAACGGAGGGTATCCTTCTGATCTGGTTCATGAACTAGTAGAGGAAGTAAAAAATAAGCGTAGGACAGGTATTTTTAACCCTATCCTACAGGACAGGATACCTATTAATGAGTTGATTATTGATGTTGACAATACTTGTTCTGATTCACATTCCACGAACACATTGAACTGTGAAACTCATAGCAGTAGTAATGGACTTTCAGCAGGTCAAGAGGTCACCTGCCTTTCTTATAAAACCAGTTTCATAACTACTTTTAACAACGATAGTGACCAAATCAAGTTCATTATATACAAAAACTGGTATTTATTGTATAAAGACAACTTATTAATGGAGAGAATGGGCCCCACCCGTCTATTATTTATAGGAGAGGAGCCAACTTAAAGAATCTTTTAGAAACTAAAAAACTGAGAGTCAACAATAGAATAAGCGGGTCTTTCTCTTGTGGAGCTTGTAAGATGTGTAGATATGTTAAAACTGGTAGTACTTTTGAAATAGCAGGTCAAAAATATGTGATGACACATAAATTGGATTGTAATTCAAAAAGTATTATTTATCTAGCTGTCTGTAACAACTGTCCAGCATTTTACTTTGGAAAAACAGATCGAAAATTTAGGGATAGAATCTACGAGCACACTTATGCAATCTCCAAGAACAAAAGTGACAACGCTTTAGCAAAGCACATTAATACTACAGTTGGTCACTATTTTTGTTTTATACCAATAGACCAACAAGGGTACGATATTAGAGGTTGACCTATTTCATTAATGCTTGAATGCCGCGAACTGGAATGGCAGTTGTCATTAAATGCCTTTTCTTATCCAGGTCTTAATGACAACTGTAATATAGTGTGTTTATTGAAATTAAAGAACTATTTGAGACAATGATGTTATAAGATATTACAGTGACTAATGTTTATGGAGTACTAGTTTATCATTATTTACATTTGAATGTCAAAATGTCATGGGTGATTTTTGCTAACAAATGTTTGTTTGTTGAGACTCAATAGTTATTGAGTATCTTATTTGTTACACTGTGTTGCTTTAAATTTCCTTCTCTTGAATGAGACAAGTTGATTGGTTTGAATAACTATGACGCTTTGTAGCAGACTTTTTAAATGTGACTACACTTCTGTGGTTATTTTATTTTCTGATGAAGTTACTCGAGAGGAGTGACAAAAATGTTGTCTGTTTTTAAATAAACTGCTTGTACATTAAAAAGTATCAGCATGCTTTCGGACTATAGCGAATGGCTGTTGTGGACTCCTTTTTTCTGTTTCAAGTATTTTGTAAAAATACAGTCAAAGTATAACCATTTCAAAAACTTTCTTGTGCTGGGTGTGCTTATTCGCAAAGGGCCACCATTACAGATTGTTTCTTACACTGTAAAGAGTTGCCTAGCAAGGTACCATCATTTTGGAGAAATTTCAGTGTGGTGTGTACAGTTTATTCGCAAAGTGCAATTACTTTGAAATGTTATTGACTTTGGGGCAAAAGGAGCTCCATTCATTTGCATTGTGCAGTTATTTGATATGCTTCTTACACTGTTAAGAGGTGATTTCTTGCAAAACAGTATTACAAGAGTATTACAGTGCCTGAGAGTTTTATTTTGCAAAGTCCAATTATTCAAAGGTACTACAAGTTTGTCTAATAGCATAATTTCAAGAAGCCCAAAAAAATATAAATTTTAAAGACACAAAGGCATTGAACAAAATTACAAATACTGCCATAAGTTTCTGGCATATATGCATGTGTGTATGTTCATTCTTATTTGCAAAACCCTTCACTGGTATGTGTTAATATGGGAGACAGGTTTTGAAAGCCCCTACCACTTGTATTTGATCAGAATATTGCAGAAAATTGGAGGGTATTTGAGCAAGAGTACGATATTTTTATACAAGCAGCTTATGCAGACAGAGATGCATGCACCAGGGCATTCATTTTGCTAAACCTAGCTGGGTCAGAGGTCATAGAAAGAGAGCATTTATTTGTGGATGCACCAGCAATATGAAGGAGAAGGTGAAAAACTTCATATTGTTGTACAGGTTGAATCAAGGGAAGACCCCGAGTGTTTGAAGTGCAAGTTCAGAGAAATATGTAACCCCAGACAAATATTACATTAGAGAGGCATCTGTCTTACATGATATATCAGAAACTAGGGGAAACTTTTGCAGCTTATATAACTGACATGAGAAACAAAGCTAAAATGTGTCGGTTTGATGAATTAAAAGATGAGCTGATAAAGGACAGGCTTGTGTGTGGTATTAATAATGCTGCTGTGAGACAGATTTTGCTTCATGACAGTGATTTAACATTGAGCAAAGCCATACAGATTTGTCAAATCCATGAGGTGCCAGAAAAACACACACGTATGCTTATGAGTCACAAAAGCATGGTAGATAGCATGCAACATGTGGCAAACAAAAGCAGGCCCAAGCACATGGCAGCCACACCCCCTGCTGGTTCACCAGGGAAACCACATAGTTTTCCAGCAAGTTTTAAGAAAGGACCAAGCTCTGTGCAGTACAAGCATTAATTAGCAAAACCCAAATTTAGCTTTATTGTTAACTGTCGCAGTTGTGGTGCAAATCATGAGTGTAAAAGAAAGAAGTGCTTAGCATTTGGTCAGCAATGTCACAAGGATAAAAAATAGAACCATTTCCAAAAGTTCTGCAAATCAAGTAAGCCTCACACAGTTGTAAAGAAAGGTCACACAAAGAAGCAAATTGATCAAATCGAGTCAAAGCAGTCAGCTTTCTATGTAGATGGTGTATCAGTGCTTGGTGAAAGAGTTAATGCAGTGAATTTATTAGCAAGAAGTGAGATGGTCTGTACTGTCTGGATTAATGGAAAATCCACAGAGCTTAAACTACACACTGGTTCAAAGTGTAAAGTTATATCAGCAGACACATTTGCTAAAGTGAGAACCAATGAACAACTCAATGTTGACGGTAGTCCTTATGGAGGTGAAGAAATTCAAACCGAAGAGTCAGTGACACTTTCATGTTATTTGGCCAAGAACTGTTACAACTTGTTATTCTATGTAGTCAGAAGGCCAGTGCAGTCTTTATTGGGTCACAAAGATAGTTTGAGAATGAATTTGCTTTTGTGTGCTAAAGAGTTTCATCACATAACTGCATTTCCGAGTTCTAATTTTTTCTGAAGGCATTTTCTCAGAGTATGCTGATATTTTTGATAACAAGTTGGGCAAACTCCCAGTTGTGAATTCCATGAAATTAGACCCAGAGATCACTCCAGTAGTCAGACTAGTGAGAAGAGTTCCAGTAGCTATGCAGGACAAAATTAAGGCTCAGTTGGATAAAATGGTGCAGCAAGGTGTGATTTGTCTGGTCACAGGACCAACTGAATGGATGTTGTCCATGGTCTTAGCTCACAAAAAAGGCTCAGATGAAATCACAATATGTATTGACCCAAGCGATTTGAACAAGGAATTGAAGAGACCATATCATCCAATGAGCATGGTCGAAGAGATCGCAGCTCTAAAACCAAATGCCACTGTTTTTTATGTCTTGGATGCAAAGAGTTCATTTTGGCAAGAGATGCTTGATCGCAAATCTTCATTTCTAACCACTTTTGGTACTCCATTTGGCAGATACAGATTCCTAAGGATGCCATTTGGAATAAATTCTGCAACTGAAGTCTTTCAGCGCGCAATGGAGCAAATTTTTTCGGGTTATCTTTGTGCCATAATAGTAGATGATTTACTGGTTGGAGGCAATGGTGAAGCAGAGGATGACAGAAACCTAAAGAAAGTTCCAGACAGAGCACATGAAGTAAACTTGAAGCTCAATCCTCTGAAGTGCAAATTCAGAATTCCAGAAGTTACATATGTAGGTCATTTATTTACTGGTACTGGCTTGAGACCAGACCCAACCAAGCAAGGAGCTATTCTTGAGATGTCAGCACCAGACAATGTACAAGCTCTACAGCATTTCCTAGGCATGGTCAACTTAGGCAACTTAATACCAGGCTTCAATGAGTTGACAACACTTTTCAGAGAGCTTATGCGCAAAAATGTTGCATGGTCATGGATAGAACAGCACCAGAAGGCATTTAAAGATCTTAATCAGAAAATTGCCACTCCCACCTACATTAAGATACTATGATGTGAACAAACCAGTCACTCTTTCCTGTGATGCTTCAAAGTTTGGTCTTGATGTAGTTATACTTCAAGAGGGCAGACCAGTAGCCTATGCATCTAGAACGCTTACTCAAACTGAGATACAGTATGCTCAAACTGAGGAGGAACTTTTGGCAATAGTATTTGCATGTTTCAAGTTTCATGATTATATTTATGGTCGAGCTATTCAGATTGAAACTGACCACTAACTTCTATTTACTATTCTGAAGAAGACTATGCATTTTGCTCCAGTCAGATTGCAAAGAATAATGTTCAAATTGCAAAGTCCAATTTCAAAATGGTCTGTATGAAAGGCAAATTGCTCTATCTGGCCAATACCTTATCCAGATCACCCAGAAATATGATGGAACAGCCTGACACAGAGAATTTTGACATTGACATGATGGAAGTGTGTAATTTTTCTACCACTAGACTTGATGAGTTAAGAGATCACACAATGACTGATCCAATTTTGCAAAAGCTCAATCACTATATTAATGTTGGATGGCCATCAAAGCAATCTAGTGTACCACCTGAAGTGCAAACCTATTTTACTCAGGGGCAGCTCGTACTATAGGACTGCAGGACTGCAGCCCCCCCCCCCCCAGCTGTAGAAAGAAAAACAAAATAAACAGGATCAGGAAAGAAAAGAAAAGAATAAAAAGTTTTCTCGAGTCCCAGAACGAACTCAAGCATGCGTGATTTCGTTTGTCAATTCTCTCAGAACTCGCGCATGTGAGTTTCACAGACTGGGAACTCCAGACTGCTTTGTCAGCAGTCTGGATAGGTAGAAAGGCCATCTCTGCCCTGCAAACCCAGAAGTCTATGCAGTGATGACCGCACAGACCGGAAGACATCCAGACTGCAAAGTCCGCAGATTGGAGCCTGCTCTCGCAGGGGGAAGACATTAGAGCCTGCTCTCGCTGGGAAACTGTTGCCGGAGCCTGCACAGGACTATTACTGGAGCCTTCTGTCTCAGCACATGGACGGATTCATGGGGACTGTTACTGGTGGCACAAGGTAGGGTGTGTGTGTGTGCGTGTGTGTGTGTGTACATACGAGTGTGTGTGTGTGTGTGTGTGTGTGTGTGTGTGTGTGTGTGTGTGTGTGTGTGTGTATGTGTGTGTGTGTGTGTGTGTAAAATCACATCAGATGCTGGCCACATTATGGACAGGAACATTTTTAATGTGAATTTTTAGGAAGAAAAGCATTAGGGCTGTTTCATTCTATGAAACTGACTACAGATGAATTTTAAATTAAATGCTAATAATAATGCTCATATATTGTCTTTTTATACTAAATCAGCTTTAGGCATTAAGTGTTGACACTGTTGTGGTATTGCTGCTTTCACATATTTGTTAGAAGGAATGTAAGTTCTTAATTATGCATTTATTAAGACTGTGACATTTTTGTGATTTGGGAAATGTTCCCAATCTAGTATTATTTGTGTTGAGTTATGCTCTGCATAGCTGGACTAGTGGCCAGCATATTTTACTACAATCATAATTTTAAATAAGTTCTTGCTGAAAAGGAAAACTTAACTTATTCTAGTCTGACTTACATTTCTGAGTGTATAAAGTAAAGTTGCAGTCTAAAAGAAATAGTGCTACTTTATTGAAAAAAATTGATTAGTTTGTGTTGCTATTACAAAAAGACATTGCTAAAGAAAAGTTAATCTGCTGTAGAATTTGTCTGCATTATGCTGATTATGTCATATTCATGTTCAGGTTCAGACCTGCGCTGTGCATGGGGCTTCCAGTGTTTATTTAATTGCATAACTAAAAATAGAAACATTAGAATTTCAAAGTTTCTAAACTGCAACAAGTATAGAGTCCTGCACAGTTTGTGGGTGCTGCTGTAGAAATCAAATAGAAGCAGTATGCTAAGGAATTGAAGTGAACCTTTAGTTAACATGTTTCATTATGTATGAGTGTAGCCAGGGATATGCTGTGTATACTATGGTGTACATTTTTATAAATAATTTATTTTGTGCAATGAGATGTGTTACTTTTGTAATGCTTTATGGTTACTTTGTTGATTATTTTTTTCAGAATGTTTCATTCACTAGATATTTATTATTTTCTTAAAAGTCTGCACTTTCTGAGGTCGCAGACCACAATTGTGGGGAGGGGGCAACATTCTGGGAGTTACTATACAATTTCAGAATTTTGACTGTGTCCCTGCATTACTTGGTTGTCAACTGGCAGATATATGAAAACTAAAACATTACTGCTGAAAGCTGGTCTGCTGGTTCTTCTATCCTAGCTCTCCTTTTCCATGCCCACCCACTAAGGTATGTATTCTGAGCACTTCCTTAAATATACAGTTTATTCAGAGCTAGAACACAGCCACCTAATCCATATCCATTCATAAAGAAAGGCAGCAAAGAAGGTTAATGCAGCAAAGTAAAACTGAAAGGGAGCTGACAGGTGTGATCAAGAAGGAGAACAAATACTCTTTGTATATATACTACAATGGAGTAAGGGGGAAGCAGGACTGACCTGACAGAGAAAAGACTGGGAGGGAGACCACAAATGCCCCAGGTGCTATATGGTGGTGGGTAGAGAACAGGCTTGAACACTGCACCTTGGGCCCAGGTGGCAAGAGCCTGAATTCCCTACCCACCACCATTTGTAAAAAAAATTGCAGATTTTTCCCTCATACTTGTTCTGTTCCTCATAAAATCTGTGGTTTATGTATTTTTGTGTCCTTGGGAAGTCAGTAGTGTATTGGTGCAATGGTAGCATTGTTGCCTGACAGCTACAAGTTGTCTGGTTTAATTTTTGGCTGGGGTGCCTTCTGTGTGGAGTCTGCATGTTCTCACTGTGTTTGTGTGGGTTTCCTCTGGTGTCTCCCATCTTACAAAGACATGTGTCTATCTGGAGTGTTTCTCCCTGACCCTCTGCTGAAAATTGACTTTTGTTCCAAGCCAGACTTTCCTGGTTAACAAATGTTAAATAAAAATGACAAGCATTTGAATTTCAGACTTCATATTCTTCAGAAAGTACATAGTAACACAAAAGCCAATTTTCTAAGTTTATAAGATGGATATTTGAAATTTGACCCTATTTTTGGGACTGTATTCCTCCACTATTGGCTTTGTCCAGGTTTTTTGTGCTGAGATTGAGAGCTACAATAAGAAATGAATTCACTGAATATGTTTGGGGGCTGTATTCCTCCATTACTGGCTTTGTCCAGGTGTTTTTTGCTAAGAGGTTGAGAGATATGGTGAGAACTGAATTCACTAAATGGTAGCCATTTAAGTTTCAGTCATCCTCTTTTTTTTTACTAAACAGCTGATTTGGTATAGTGGTATGTTGCTCTGACTGTTTTGCACAGGGTCCTGGGTTCAAGATTTGGTAATGAAATGTATGATGGAAACACTGCATTTTATTCTAGCAACTTTCCAACACTATACAAGCAGTGTTTAAAATGTGTCCCTGGTTTTTGGGCTTTTGTCCCCTCCAATAAATGTTGGCTTTTTCCAGATTTCTTGTGCTGCAAAGTTCAGAGATATAGCTGAGTGAGTAGATTTTACAAGGAGCTGAGAGCTGCAAGGGAGCAAAAGTTTAGTGCTGAGTCTGCTTGCATTGTTAATAGCACAACAGGTAGTGTACTTGCTTTTGATGCAAACGGCTGTGGGTTCTACTCCCACAGTAGATAGATGAATTGCTGATAGTGTACTGTGTTGCAAAGGGGGTGGATGCTGCACTCCTTTTTGGCAAAGATACCTAGTAACTAAGAACCTGTTATCAGTTTGCTATCCATTCCCTGTTGCAATATTACTAGCTTATCATTTTTTTAGTGTAAGATAGGCAATTTATTCCTCAAGGGCAATAGGTACTTTATTTATAGAAGACCGAATCAGTCAGATTACAGCCATCTGTGCTGAACCAAGATCTTATCTGATAGATTCCGTGGGTGTAGAGTATAGGAGGAATTGTATACATCTTCTTCCTGAACCAGAATCATCATCATCACAACATTGTTTCTGTGATGTAGACACCAAATCTAAAAGTGAACCAGATGTTGTTCCCATACCAGAGTGTATACCAGAGTGTGTTCAAACCTCTGATTCCATTCCTGAAAATGTTCTAAATATTCCAAATGCCGAATATTTTGTAGAGACAGTTCCAGTTGCTAAATCCATTTCCCAGTTTTATATCACATGATATGGATGAATATCTAAGCCCAGTGTGCAATATGCAGCAATGTGAACTTAACTGTATATATGAGTATACCAAGTCTTGTATGGTTTATATTATTTGCACGAAAACTGAATTGCGCGAACACGTATTGAGAGACACGTAATGGGCAAAATCCCAAAACATCGAATTTCAAACATGATAAAGCCAACAAACAAATACTGTCACTAACTGTTGTATGCAGGGGTGCAAGCCCCCCTGCACCCCCCACCCCCCCTACTTAAATATACCAACTCCGAAATCGCACTCCATTGAAGCAAAGGGAAGAATTCCCTACAGTAGTCTCCATTCATACCTTCGATATTTTGAATATTCGCTCTTTATGTGTCGTTCAATACGTGTTAGCGTGATTCAGTTTTCATGCAAATAATATAGACCCATCTTGTACAATGCATGAGAAAAAATTACCTGTGATATATGCATGCCAAATAGACTTATAACATTGCATGAGCTATTTCTCAAAGAGGGAGGCTGTAGATCAGTGTATGTGATGTGTGCTGTATCTTTAAGAAGTGTGTTAAAGACTGTACATGCATGTATAAATTCCAGACGCGTGCAATCCCTAGGGCCATTTTGAAAGAGCAGGCAGAGAGTGAGCATGCATGATCGCAGCTGTTTATTTGTATACAAGTTACTTAAGTTAAAGTCAGTAAACTTCTATAGTGATGTGCTTGTATAAAATAAAGCTGCTTGAACAGAACCCACAAAGACTCTTCTATTGTGTCCAAAGCAGGAGAGCGACACCAGATAACCCCGATGGGCAAATAGATACTGGCTGACCAGTAGCTTATTGAACCAGTGTTGCTGGGCTATATGTCAGGCACACACTGACCAATAAGGGCACATAGATTCCTCCCACTGTTAACATAGTTCACCTGTAGAGGGCAGAGTTGGCCTAGCCCTCAGCTTACTTATCACTGGCAAATACCCATGCCCATTTTTGGTGACATTAGTCAACCAAGTAAATTATCAACACACCATGAAGTGGCTAGCCCTGGCACAGCATGCAGTCTGTGATCTGCAGTACCTTATGTAGAGAATAATGGGAAGCACAGCTGGTACTCAAAGCAGTTGGTCTATACAATGCTTCCTCTGATAGACATGATCTAGAGTTAGTGTTGCTGTCCAGAACTCAATTCTTGGGTAAGACTGAGATGGAAATACCCAGCATGTTTTTTTTTTTTGGGGGGGGGTCCTAGAGAGATACAGAGAGAACAAGTAAACTCCACACAGGCATTGGCCGGAAGTCAGGACTGAATCTTGTGCATAGGAGGCAAAGACCTTAGCCATTATGTCAATTGTGCAGATGCTGTTCTCTGCACCAGCAACAAAAGGTATCCAGGCATGTCTAAGGCAGTATGGCAGTATGCCACACCAATAATGAGATGCACAGACAGACGTACAATGAGCAGCATGTAATAATATGAATAAATAAGGCCTTGCATGTATTCATCTGCAGAATAGGTGATATTTTAAAGTCAAAAGCATGGTTGCTGGACGTATACAACTTAATGATGATGTGAAACAAAATTACTGCAGCACAGTGAGACTTATTTTTCTTTATCTTAAAGGCAGATCTCTAGAAAAAGCAAAATAAGTTATTTTTCCTAAAGCAGAGAGCAATGGCTTCTTTAATGCAATATGGACAGACAGTACTCCGTTTCTGCGATGTGGGGAAAACGAGGATGAACACAAGTGATGATGAGCTGGCACTGTTATTATCATTTACACTGTTTGTGGACATGGCTGTGTCACTACAAAGTATCACAGAAGGATAGCAATCATTCAGGATCATATAAAACAAAAATGTAGGTACATATGACTGCTGTGAACAAACAAAAAATTGATTCAGGCAAAGACATCATCAATTAGGAAGTATCATGCCACTCTTGCCAGAGGTTTTCATTTGTGATGTTGAGGGCAGCTAGGAAGTTATATCAAATTACTGTTAAAATTGAGTGTAAAATGGAGAATATTTGATTTATACATTTACACCAGCAGGTTCTCAGCAAGAATGTGCAGTAAACAGAGATACCCAGTGGCTATTGACTGTACTAAGCAGTAATTCCACAAAACAGTGTCCCATCCTGAAATGGCAGTATCCAATGTTTCAGTTATACAGTATATGAACTGTATTATATTTCCAAATGCAAACATCCCAAAAAGGGTTAGAATACCCTATGCTGACATTGTAAACAAATTAAAACACCTCAAGGTACATCCTTATGGTGATAAATGTAAATCAATTTGCCTGAAAGTTAGAGTCCATTTCATTAAGGTGGTAGGTGCCACTTCAGAAAGTAAGAAAGTAACTAGTGGAATACATCAAGACTCAGAATTGGGACCTCTCCTTTATGGCACATATTTTTCTGACCTCTATACAGTAAACCCAGCCCTACAGCTAAGCAGCTTTGTTGAAAACTGCAAAATGGATATTATTATTTACCCTTCTACTGATTTAGACTCAATATGGAAAAAACTCATCCTTAACAAAATATTTGCGTACAGAAAATCAGCTTAAACTGAATGCTCAAAAGTGCAGTAGTGTCACATTTGGTAAACACCTGACATTTTCAATTTACAGTATAGCTAATACCCCCACTTTAAATTAGCTTGGTAGTCAGGAACCTCGTCAGTTGGACTGACAACTCCATTTCCTTCGAACAGCGCGTAGCAATAGCAATCAGGAAATCCTTCTGTCTAGCTCAAATAATTTCTAAAAGCATCTCATCAAAAGAAGTTATCATCCTTCTGTACTTGTTCCTAATTAGATCAATTATAAAGGAGTATAATACCCCTTTGGGCATGTACTTAGCCAGAAATGTAGTGCAGGTCAGAAAGGTTGCAGAGGTTCCTCTAAAACCACATAGACAGGCTTGAAGTCCTATTCCTGTACTCTGTCTCTGATAAGCTTCTGTAAGGAAATCTGGAAGGATGGCATAATGGTTAAGGTGTTTACCTGGCAAACACAAGGTGCAGGGTTTGATTCTCATGTGGGGTAACTGGCTAGGCTTAAAATGGCCCACAAAGGCAATTAGCCTAGTACCAACCTATGAACCTATTGTATCACATGCCATCAAAGACCCTAAATTACACCTCCATTTTGCAAACAGTTCCACAAACACTCAGACTACGAATCTAGCCCTTAACCCACACATACATAAAATACATTGCAGGGACAGATATTTTTTACCCAAGCGTTACTCAGTCTTTGAAAAAAATTGCTTTTATATGTTAAACAGTGTGATATCCTCACATCTTTCAAAAAGATGGATGATCGAATGGACTTTTAGAAATTCATCCCTGGCCTGACATGTTTGGCTCTCCTGAAAGCAAAAAGCACATCTTCAGGTGTAGGTATTGATAAGGAGAAAATAGTCACTTTGCTCACTTGCCTTGTAATTCCTATGATCCTTTTATGTATAGCTAAGTAAAACTTATGCCATCCCTTCTGGAGAATGTCATACATGTGAACATATTGGATCTGCCTTCTTACAGGCAACATGATTACTTCAAAAAATCATGGTTATCTAGAGGAAGTTATCTGTGGATAGGCTGAACAATGTGGCTTTGACTTTATTTTTGTAAATTGTAGGCCTACTGACATCACATTGCAAAGGATGGTTGTGGAGTTTTCTACAAATATGAATAGCAGACATGCTGACATCAGTATCACAGGTTCCATGCCTTCATATGATGTTGGTGATGCTGGTGAAGTTGTAATTCAGTGTGGGAAATATGGTACAAAATGTGCAACAAAGGCTATGGAATTAGCTGTGTTGTAGTGCTTACTATTTCTGACAGGCATCATAGACAAAAATGTATATAAACCTGTGAGTGTGACTATTGGTATACCATCTTGTCAACAAACACAAGCTTTACTGTCTTCATTCAGTGCCACATCTCATTTATGACAACACCCTGTGTTGCACAGGGATGTTGCAAACCCTGGTGTCACTGGTGTTGTGCTCAGAAAGCATGCCTTCCTACTGTGGGAGCATGTGTTACCCCAACAACAAAGCATGTGCACACTATCGCACATAAGGTATGTTATGGACAGGCACATACAGATGGGGACTGCCTCACAGTGCTAAATGTGCTCAACTGCAAGGCAACTACATGGCTAGTAACTGTATGGTATCACTTGCCGTTGTTGTGAGGGGCATCACAGCCACTGATACTAGGTCTCATGTCACCCACACAGTAGTTGATATTTGTTGACCATTGGGAAACAACCACAAAGGCAGGGATGCAATCTCCAGCAGTGTTGGAAAGGTCAGGCAAACACAGTTGTAATGTAGATACTGGAGCCATTAGCTGCTGGATATATAGCAGCATATATGCAATCTACCATGAACCTGAAGCAGACCGAGTCCTGCAGATACTGGAAGGGATTCCATTGACATGAGGGATTAGTTGACATGCATATTACAACTGACAACACAATGTACTACAGCAAGTAGTGTGCAGAGACATAGCGCTGATAGCTGCAGACACTGTGCACACAGAGAGTGTGCCAGATGTGCACATGTGGTGACTCGTTGGCAGTAATGATCAGACTGCATTCAGATGCTTATGATGCAGATGTTTTGCATTGTCTAAACGACTCTGCACCCTCCTCTTGCTTTCTTTCCTTATGACTGAAACAATTTATTAGTTCAAACACTATTTTTTCTAAGTATTCTGGGATCTCCCTCTGTTTTTGCACAGCCTGATCAAGTCTGCCCTTGCTTTTCTACTTTCTACCATGTGCCTAAAATGTCTTTATACCTCTTTTTACCCCATCTGCTAACAGCCTTTCAACTTGCATATTTGCTGTTCTCACAGCCTTGGTTGCCCTTCTTCTAGCTTCTTTCTGCTGTGAATCCTATACCTCTCTTTCTTCTTTTTCCACTTCTCTCATGCCACATCTTTAGCTTTAATCACTTGACTGACATTTATTTGTAGCTAAATTTAATCCTTGTCTCTAGCCCTGAGTATTGTGTTCCTGCCCATGCCAATAGTTTATTCATGAAAAATTTTTCCAGTTCACTAACTCATTTTGAATCTCCAATGTAGCTGAGCATAATCAACTCCCTTGATGGCCACGCAATCATGTTGGCATGATAGTTGCTGGCTAATGAATGATGCTTTGCCCTGGATATACATGCCCCCCCCCCCCACCTCCCATGATTTAAGACCAAACGTGGAATTATATCCCTTCTGGTATAATTCTACACCAACTGGCAGAGATCCTCATAACATCACAGGCCATTTAGTGGAGTATTATGAGTTTTAAATAGCTTTTTTTTTTCTTTTGATCCAACTGGTCACACTCATTATTTGTTCACTGAAGAATCAGTCAAAACTAATTTGTGCACACTATACAGTGCACATGAACAGTGAAGCAACAATATTATAGCTTAACTCAAAGACTAGCAGCTCACAGTTAATTGTATTAGAAAATTGCAGGAGGTATAACCCTCTCCAGAGTGAGCATGGGTGACTTACTCCACTATATATATATATATATATATATATATATATATATATATATATATACATACATAGATAGAGAGCTAGCCTGCACTGCAATTTGAATTGTATTTACTGCTGTTTTAGCTGCTTTTCTGTAAAATAAAATTAATTCTAAGCTTGTTTCCTGCCTTTCCTGTAACTAGTCTAGTCCAGATACAGACTTGCTGTATCCAGGACTGTTGGTAAGCTTCTGAGTCCCCCAAGCATTTCTGTGTTGGAGGGAAGCATTCTACCTTATCAGTGGGAGTGGTAGGTACTAGGTAGCCTATCTACCATGGGAAGAGTGGGTTTTGGACCAGAAATTGTAGTTCATTGGCTGTTTGGGCAGTTTCTCCATCTCTTTCTACTTTCTGGTTTAAAAGCCCACATTTGAGTTTGGTCCCTGCCTTTCCTGTAACTAGTGTAGTCCAGGTACAGATTTGCTGTATCCAGGACTGTTGGTAAGCTTCTGAGCCCCCAAGCTCTTCTGTGTTGGAGAGAAACCTTCTAGCTTATAAGTGGGAGTGGTAAGCACTAGGTAACCTAATTACCACAGGAGGAGTGGATTCTGGCCCAGAAATTATAGTTTATTGGCCATTTGGGAAGCTTTTCCATCTCTTTCAACCTTCTGATTTAAAAGCCTGTGTTTGCGCTTGTTTCCTGCCTTTCTTCTTACTAGTCTAGTCCAGGTAGAGATTTGCTGCATCCAGGACTCCTTGTAAGCTCCTGAGCCCCCCAAACCTTTCCGTGTTGGAGGGAAGTCTTCTAGCTTATCAGTGGGAATGGTAAGCATCAGGTTGCCTATCTGACACAAGAGGAGTGGTCCCTGGCCCAGAAATTGTAGCTGCTGGCTGTTTGAGCAGTTTTTTTTCCATCTCTTTCAAATTTCTGGTTTGAAAGCCGCACTTGTGCCTGTTTCCCACCTTTCCTATAACTAGCCTAGTCTGGTTACAGAGTTGCTGTATCCAGGATTATTAGTAAGCTTCTGAGGCCTCTAAGCCTTTCTGTGTTGGAGGGAAGCCTTCTAGCTTATCAGTGGGAGTGGTAAGCATTAGGTAGCCTGTCTACCATAAGAGGAGTGGTTCCTGGCCCAGAAATTGTAGCTATTGGCTGTTTGGGCAGTTTTTTTCCATCTCTTTCAAATTTCTGGTTTAAAAGCCACAATTACGCTTGTTTCCCACCTTTCCTGTAACTAGCTTAGTCCAGATACAGAGTTGCTGTATCCAGGACGGTTGGTAAGCTTCTGAGCCTCGCAAGCCTTTCTGTGTTGGAGGAAAGCCTTCTAGCTTATCAGTGGGAGTGGTAAGCACTAGGTAGCCTGTCTACCACAAGAGGAGTGGTTCTTGGCCCAGAAATTGTAGTTTATTGACCATTTGGACAGTTCGTCCATCTCTTTCAACTTTCTGGTTTAAAAGACCACATCTGCACTTGTTTCCCATCTTTCCTGTAACTAACCTACTGGGAAGTACTAGAAAGCCTTAAACTGATACAAGTCTTCTAGCTTAGAAGGGAGACTTTGGAGCGATTAAGTATCAATTTTCTGTATTTTCTTGCTGTACTTAACTGTTTTCTGCCTAAATGCCAATTTTCCAGCATTTATTGTGATTTAAAAGCTTGTTTTTCACATATTGTACTTATTTGACTGCCTGCACTTTCAAAAAGTCATTTTTTGTTTAAATAATTTGTTTAACTGTTGTAGGCTACACAGTAAAGTATGATAGCCTTTTCTGATCGTTTGTAGTCATTTAAAGCTGTGTTAAGTGTATTTTTTTTTACTGTTTTTGCCTTATCCCTTATTCCTTGTTTCCCACCATTCTAAGCTAGTATAGTCTAGTTTTCAGACTAGTGCTGAATTCAGGGCGGTGTTACAAGTTTCTGAGTTGACCATACCTTACTTGGATAGAAGGAAGTTTCTCTGTTCACCTGTGAAAGAGGTGAGATTTGAGCAGCCTATCTGTCCCTGGAGGAGTGGTTCCAGCCCAGAAGTTAGTAGTTTATTGGCCATTTTGGGCTAATTTCTATCTCTTTCATTTCCCTGCTATAAAAACCATGTTTGCACGGTTTTGCACGCCGGGCAGTACCGGTTAGCTAGGGTTAAATTATTCCCGGCTCCACTAAGTCTCTTCTTCAGTTTTTCCTTGAAACTAGTCTAACTCTCAACCCAAGCACTCAAAAAGCATCCTACAGCCCAGCACTTGCTCAGACCTAATAGCAAGCACTAATATACCCTGACACTTAATTGCCCAGCAGGGCAAGGCTCTTTATTCACCCCATACCAACCAAGCGACTAAGCAGCTCACCCTATTATTAAGGAATGACCAAAGGGCAATTTCAGGTGTACTCTCCAGTCCAGCTGGTGAATCTGGGTATCCTGAGGCAATGTTACAACTGCCTCATGTACACAGACAACCCTCTCCTCCTACCACAAACACTAACATATGTGAGAGATGCAATTATACAGCCAAACTGGAGACTAAGCTTTCTCCACCAAAGACTGGAACAGACAGTCAAGAGGATAAGGTTAACACTTGCACCACACCTCCAGTCATACATAGACCTACCAAACCAGCACTGGCAAAAAATACACATAAATACAAAAAATCATACTCGCAGGCTATAAATAAAAACCTGCAAAAGCATCAGAGACCTCCAAAGCAGACACCCAAACAACCTGCACCTCCCGTCACAAATCAGACAACACATAAAACACAAAATCAGTGTGCCGGACAAACACAGCCCTTAAGGCAAAATAACATACCTAACACACTAGTAATAGGTGACTCCATAGTCAGGCACACTGATGTCCCACTCACTAGGCTGGACAAGCAGAAGGTTACTGTTAGTTGCCTGTCAGGAGCCAGAATCCACCACTTAACACAAGCACTCAGGTCACTCCAGAATAAGTACAAATATGACTCTGTCATTGTTCATGTTGGTGTGAATGACCTGAGACTTACCTTCATGGACTACATGAAAAGAGACATGGAAGAGCTCTCTGGTCATGTAGCCCAGGCTGGTATGACCCTGACCCTGAGTAGCATCCTGCCCTCACCAAGAATGATACCTCAGCATAAAGAAAAAAATGATCAGTTTCAACAATTGGCTAAGCTTCTGGTGTCATTCAAAGGGCATCCAGTGTCTGTCAGCCTGGGACGGCATACTTGACAAGCTGCATTGTTTCGCAAGAGACATCTTGCACCTGTCACCCCTAGGCTTTTGAATACTAGCCAAGGCTCTTACTGCCCCCATAGTGCCTTTTTTAGGCAAGGCTCAAAAGTCAAACCCACCTCCGTAAACAGCACAATTAACAAAAAACTGAGGGTTATGCTACTCAACGCCAGGAGTTTAATTCTCAAAATGCATGTGCTCAAAGCACTCCTCAGTCTGGAGAACATTGACATCTGTGCAGTAACTGAAACCTGGTTCAAGGCTCCAGAGAGCACCCCAGCACTACCGGGCTACAACTTGTACCACACGTTTCGGCCACAGAACACGGACCGAAACACAAAACTAGGGGGTGTATCCATATTCATCAAGGATACCTACACCTCCAGGTTAGTGGCACAGCATGATACCTCTGAGATCATCCATTTGCAACTAATATCGAGCAAATCTACAATGCAAATTGTGGCCTACTACAGATCACCCTCCATGACCCAGGATCACCACTCCACCTTTTTGGAGACACTGGAAAACATGAAGGTCCTACCAAACACTATGATATTGGGCGATTTCAATTACCCTACCATTAACTGGGAAAACTACTCGAGTACAAACTCCCAGGCCCAGTGCTTCCTGGAATTCATCAACTCAAATTCCCTGGATCAGCTGGTAAACTCCCCTACCAGAGGTGAAAACATATTGGACCTGGTCATCACAAACATCAGCGACAGGTGTTCCACTGGTTAGATCAGACCATAAACTAATCACTCTGGATGTCCACACCCCACCACCACCCCCAACTAAGGAAACCACAGTAAAAAACTTTTCTAAAGCAAACTTCACCTTACTTAAGACAGAGACAGTAAGTTTCACAGCCAGTATTACATCAAAGGAATCCCCCTGCACGAAAGGCAATTGCACGGCTCCAGTAGTATGAAATCCAAAAGCCAAACAATGAGCCAGCAAACTGTGAGACTGAAATAATGTTTATTCAATTAAAAAACAAATCGGGTTCGGCTGGTATACACCACAGCCTTCCTCAGTGTGACTAAAATTCATTGAAAATGATCTTTTATAGATGTATTTTAATTGAGTCAAACCTGTGATTGGGTAATCAAAATTGTTCATTTAATCCAGGTGGGAATAAACCACCCAGTTTAACAATCCACTTATTTTCTTTTGTATCAAGAATGGAATGCCATCCTGCTTTGTTGGATTTATTCCTTTTTATAATGTCTATGACCATGAAACTGAACTTGAACAGTGACCTCAGAGTTAGCATGCATATCTAGCAGGAGTGTTGGGGGTGCAGGTGAATGATGCCTGTCTGCAAAGGTGTTAGAAAAATGCAAGAGTGAGATTCATAACCTGCTGTTTTCCTGTTTGAATCACAGTTTATATTTCAAAGTGATCTTACTTGTACTGCCAGGACTTCTATGTCTGCTAGAGAACTTGTATTAGACTCCACAAACAAATGAAAGCTGGAAATCTCTACAGTTGTCAGTGCTGCATTTTTCACCACAAGTAGTATATCAGAGTCTATGTTTTGTGGAATGTTTAAATAAAGCACTACTTGTTTTTTTATTTCTCATGTCACTAGTGTGTTCAGAAATTCTCAGTCTAAGTGGCCGTGAAGTTTGACCTCTGTAGAAGGCGCCACAGCTGCATGTAGCTAAATAAATCAGCCATTCGCTACTGCAATTGGCAAAAATGTTGATGTTGTAAACTGTGCCACAGTTCTTACTTGTAAATTGTTTGGACTCAAAAACTTTGTTGCAATGAGTGCAATGACCACATGGGTAGCATCCTGTGAGCACCTCACCCATTAATGTAGTTTGTACTTCTTAAGAGGATGTACAGGAATGTGAATGTTTATAATGGTTAAAGTGTGAAGCTAAATTTCTGCCCTTACGAAATGAAAAATAGCATCTGTCTGGTAGAACATTAGTTAGGTTGTGATCACTCTGTAGAATATTCTAGTGTCTTTGTACACTGTTGATTAACAAATTGGAATTCCTACCATAAGTAGTCATTAACCTGATAGGTGACAGCCTGTGCTGCTCATGTTGTTTATATTCCAAAAGTTCTTCTCTTTTAAGTGTATTGGCCCAATTGCTGGCCTGTAGGACATGTCCCATCTGATAGCCCCTATTCCTGAATCTGTGAGTCAGATCCCGTCTGTATTCCTGAAAAGTGGAATCCTTGGAACAAATACATCTCATTCTAATGTACTGGGATTTGGGGATATTTCTTGTTATATGGGGTGGATGAAAGCTGGATGCATGGAGGAGGGTGTTATATTGGGGATACTTCCGGAAAACGTCAGTACATAAAGTGAGATCTGATTTCCTAGAAATAGAGACATCAAGAAAAGTGATTGTGTTTGCATCAAACTTGACCGTGAAGTGTAAACCCTATTTATTTTCCTTTAAATATTCAATGAATTCAGACAAATATTCCACATCCAACCTCCATACCATCCAGCAATCATCCAAATAACGCCTCCATATGTCAATCTCTGTCAGGTACAAATTATGGCCTGCATCATAGACAAGCTGTTCCTCAATAAAGGCCATAAAAGGGTCAGCATAAATGAGGGCAAAAGATGCCCCTATAGCCATCCCATAGAAAAAGACATTGTTAGTTAGGACATGCTCTGTCAGGCCTAATAAAAAAGTATTGAATCCTGGCTGATACAATTCTGATTTATCCAATCAGTATTCAAGGGCCTCTAAGCCAGCAGCATGAGGAATGTCAGTATAAAGGGCACTGACATCTAGAACGCACATCAACCATTCGGGTTCAAGTTGGGTGTCTGAGATGATTTTCAGAAATTCAGTAGTGTCTTGTGTACGTGACCTGACCCACCTCAATAAAGGTTTACGTTGTTTAGTAAGAAATAATGACAATGGCTTAGTAATAGAGCCTCTCCCAGACACAATTGGTCTCCCAGGTAGTTAACAGGATCCTTGTGTATTTTGGGCAAAAAATAAATATACAGGCTCATGGGATCTTTGATGGTAAGATGTTGCATGATTTTATCACTAATGATACCTTCTTCCTTAGCTAGTAATAAGAAATCATCTATCTGTTTTTTAAACTTAAAGGTGGGGTCCAGGGGCATCTCAAGATAATACCGCCTGTCCTGAAGTTGAAGCCAATTCATTACCACTACGGCCCCACCTTTATCAGCAGAAAGAATGACAATGTCTGTGTTGTTTTGTAGTTCGAATAGTGCATCTCTTTCGATCTTTGAGAGATTGTTTCATTTGTAAGTAAATTCACCCTTATGATAGTGTAGATCTTTGAGAACACTACTTTGAAATTGATGTACTGTAGGATTCATGGGAGGCATATACCTAGATTTATGATAAATTAATTCATTATCCACACCAAGTTCAGTAGAGTCCTCAGAATGCAATCTAATGTTTATAAGTCTACAAAATGACATTACATCTTGTGCTAAAAGATCTTCAGTAACCAAGAAGCCAGGAATAAAATATAAACTATTATTCAAAAGTTCAATTTGTGTGGTTGACAAAATCTCATCAGATATATTCAGAACATTAACATTTTGGGTTATTTTTGTGTTATTAGTTTCAAAAGACCATCTATGTTGTTTATTTCTGAAATGTTTTCTGCCTGCTCTTTTGTATTTGGGCCTAAAGGGGCCGAATTGTATGCCCTCTTAGGTGTGGGTGAGTCTGGTGTGTGTTGCATGTCTGTATCTGTGTATGAAGACAAATCATCAGTAGATAACCCTGTGTCGATAGGTCACTTTTTCAATATCGACCTTGGTTGTTTTCTTTTGGGAGTTCGAGTTTGTGCTTGTTGAAATCTGACCTGTATTAGTAATACTGAACGGGTTACCAAACTGATAATCCATTTGGTCCCTTTGAAATTTTTTGTTCTTCCTGGTTTTTAATTGTTCTTCAAGACCAGATAGATCTTTGGCTAATTTGTTCATATTACTAATAAAGAAGGGCTGTCCTTCATATGTCTGTGCTTCAGAACATAACTTGGTGAGTTCTACAATTTGTCGGTCAGTGACTCTGTCATGGAATTTAGTCAGGGCTTCAACAAAATCCATAGTAGTTTGTTGTTGGATGTCCACCCATTGTTTGTTCAACTCATCATTAGCCTCATTAACTAATGGTTGTGTTTTAATCTGTAGTCCCCTTGGTGTGATCCCTTTGGCCATATATGGAATGCCAGACATGGGACCTGAGAGACCTCATTCTCTTTTGTAGTTTATCAAAACATAAGCCACAACTGGATTCCAGGCCTAGGGTAACCCCATTTGGATCATTATTGTTTGTACTACCCAATCCAAAGACTCCAAAGTCCTCCCTATCAGCTGACAAACTCATTAATATTTTTGTTAGTTCCATTATGGTACGAAATATACCTTGAAAAAAACTTCTATATTGATAATGGGTATTAATATAGACCAACCAACAACCCATAAAAATTAATTTGTGAATCCTTAGACACTTATTATAGATCCACTTAGTAAATCCTTCAAATATCTATGTATGCAAATGTTTAACGGCAAAATTAGCCCTTGCCAAATACAATGGCAATGCTAAGCCATATTATTCCAATTGGTACTTAATACTTGTATTAATAATAGAATGAACAATAGTAGCTCTTGTGCTTTCCTTGAGCCCAGTTTGCATATTTGGTCTTGTGACCCACTTAGTGGTTTTCAGAACAATGCTACGTCCATTCCAAATCTGGCTGCCATACACATAGCTGGCCTATGGTCCTTATGGTATAATGTGTTGGTCTGAATATTAATCAACCCAATATATAAAATACCAAAATGCAGATCATAGAATCTGGTCGTGAATAACAAAATAAAAATGGTTGGTCAGCTGAGGAGCCAGTTGAAAATTTGGAGATAGGGCATACCACAAACAATTGTAAATAACCACAGTCCAAGAACTGGCATCCAATGTTATAAAAATAAAAGAATTAAGCCCTTAAAGCCGGGGGGACAGCCAACAAAAATTATTAATGCCAGTATCCACATTGATAGATGCCAAAAGTTTGGTCTCTTCTTCAATTTGCATATTAAACCATGACACACATGGGGATAATGCTTGCCTAAATCTAACAAGAGAAAAATGTATTTGTGTGTATGTGTGCTGTTGCTATCAAGCTGGGATCCTGCTATAAAAAATCAAGCATATAATGTCAATCCTAAATACACAGATATATGAAAGAAAAAACAATTGCAGACTCCTTACATATACTATCTAAAAATTGAACTAAACTAGATTAACAGTTCAGTTTGGTTTTAAGCACTTCAAAAAATAGTCATTGCATATCTAACTGCCCCTGCAACAGTATAATTTCTTGCGACAATATGTATATTGTGATACAAAAAACACAAAAAATAATTATGAGCAGATATTATTTGAATGAAAACACTTCCAAAATGACATATAATTTAGTGACAACAATTCCCTGTTGTTATATGTCCAAAATTTTTGAAACAGACTGTACTTTGGCATAAAAAGTCCCAAACACATCATCCAGACCCTCGTATCTCACAGCATAAACATTCCTCATATATAGTCCAAACAGATCCCTTAATCCCGATGTAATAAAGTTAGAATGTTGGTTAGCCACACATATATGATCTATTAATCTTCAAAGAAGCCCTTATTACCAAAAGTAGCTCCGTTCTTGTACTGACTGTTGGTCACGATGTTAAAATGGCAGCCGGGAAGCCAAAAGGACAGTCAGAAATGGTATGCACCAAAACGTATATGCATATACACAAAGTGACCCAAATGCTCAAAAAATCGTATGAAACATAACCACATGTGGTCGTTTTAGACCCAAACATGAGCAGCACAGTACATAATAAAAAACGGCAATTGAAAAAGGCGATGAATGGACTGAAAAGACACCCCTTATTAACCCGAGTTTAGCAACATAAAGCATACTTGAAATAATGTAGCTAGATGCCTTAAAGGCTTTTTTATTTACCCAAAGTCAGGAAGCGTCCATAGATGTAGAAGCATACATAGTGATAGTGAAAAAAATTGAAGGCTCGTGTAGACTTAATTTCTCCTTCTGCTGCTAGACTGCCTGATGTAACAAAGCGGTTCTTCTGCCAAACAAATGACCTGGACTGTTGTTAAAAAAAACAAATATGTGGCCAAGTTGTAGAAAAATGGATAAATCCAACTTCCAAACAGCAAATTGTAATTCTTTTACTGTGAGCTGCAGATAAGGCATGCAGCTCACACCAGTCTCACAGACCCCCAGCAAGGAATGAGAAAAGTCAGTGTTACATCAGAGGAATCCCCCTGCATGAAAGGCAATTGCACGGCTCCAGTAATATGAAACCCAAAAGCCAAACAATGAGCCAGCAAACTGTGAGACTGACAGCTTCATTTTGTACGGGCAGAAATCTAGCTTCACACTTCAACCATTATAAACATTCACATTCCAGTACATCCTCTCAAGAAGTACAAACTACATTAATGGGTGAGGTGCTCACAGGATGCTACCCATGTGGTCATTGCACTCATTGCAACAAGGTTTTTAAGTCCAAACAATTTACAAGTAAGAACTGTGGCACAGTTTATGACATCAACATTTTTGCCAATTGCAGTAGCGAATGGCTGATTTATTTAGCTACATGCAGCTGTGGTGCCTTCTACAGAGGTCAAACTTCACGGCCACTTAGACTGAGAATTTCTGAACACACTAGTGACATGAGGAATAAAAAAACAAGTAGTGCTTTATTTAAGCATTCCACAAAACATTTATCTGCCAAGTTCAGTTTCATGGTCATAGACATTATAAAAGGGAATAAATGGCATTCCACTCTGAATACAAAGGAAAAGAAGTGGATTGTTAAACTGGGTGGTTTATTCCCACCTGGATTAAATGAACAATTTTGATTACCCTATCACAGGTTTGATTCAATTAAAATACATCTATAAAAGATTACTTTCAATGAATTGCAGTCACACTGAGGAAGGCTGTGGTGTATACCAGCCGAAACCGGTTTGTTTTTTCATTGAATAAACATTGATTCAGTCTCACAGTTTGTTGGCTCATCTTTTGACTTTTTAAGTTTCACAGCCCCCATGCTAAAGGATAACACCACCCAAGATGCAGAAACCTTTACAAATGCACTCTATGAGCACCTACAAGGATGCATGGATCATGCCATCCTTAGCAAAACCAAGACTCACTCCTCTAAGAGAAGGAAACCAGTCTGGTGGACCCCTGCCATAAACAGGCTATACAACAGAAGGAGGAAACCAGTTCAGGAAAAAAGTAAATCCCAAGAAGGAAAGACATCCCTGATCAGTCATCTTCTTCTTCTTTCGGCTGTTCCCATTAGAGGTTGCCACAGCAGATCATCTGTTTCCATTTCTTCCTGTCCTCTGCATCTTGTTCTGTCACACCAACCACCTGCATGTCCTCTCTCACCACATCCATAAACCTTGTCTTAGGCCTTCCTCTTTTCCTGTTACCTGGTAGCTTCATCCTTAGCATCTTTTCCCCAATAGACTCAGCATCCTTCCTCAGCACATGTCCAAGCCAACATAATCTTGCCTCTCTGGCTTTGTCTCCAAACCCTCCAACCTGAGCTGACCTTCGAATATACTTATTTCTGATCCTGTCCACCCTCGTCACACCCAGAACAAATCTTAACATCTTTAACTCTGCCACATCCAGCTCTAACTCCTGCCTTTTTGTCAATGCACTGTCTCCAACCCATATAACATAGCTCGTCTCACTACCCTCTTGTAGACCTTTCCTTTCACTCTTACTGGCACTCGTCTGTCACAAATCACTCCTGACACTCTTCTCCACCCACTCCATCCTGTCTGTACTCTCTTCTTCACCTCTCTTCCACACTCACCATTACTCTGAACTATTGATCCCAAGTATTTAAACTCATCCACCTTCACCACCTCTACTCCTTGCATCCTCACCATTCCTCTATCCTCCCTCTCATTCACACACATATATTCTGTCTTAGTCCTGCTGACCTTCATTCCTCTTCTCTCTGGAGCATATCTCCATCTCTCCAGGGTCTCCTCCACCTGTTTCCTACTTTCACTACAGATCACAATGTCATCTGCAAACATCATAGTCCATGGGGACTCCTGTCTGATCTCGTCTTTCAACCTGTCCATCACCATTACAAATAAGAAAGGGCTCAGAGCTGATCCTTGATTTAATCCCACCTCCACCTTAAATGCATCCATCACTCCCACCGCAGACCTTACCACTGTCACACTACCCACGTACATATCTTGTGCCACTCTTACATACTTCTCTGACACTCCAGACTTCCTCATACAATACCACAACTCCTGTCTAGGCACCCTGTCATATGCTTTCTCTAAGTCTACAAAAACACAATGCAACTCCTTCTGACATTCTCTGTACTTCTCCATCAACACTCTCAGAGCAAACATCGCATCTGTAGTGCTCTTTCCAGGCATAAACCCATATTGCTTATCACTAATCATCACGTCCCTTCTTAACCTAGCTTCCATTGCTCTTTGCCATAACTTCATGCTGTGACTGATCAATTTAATCCCTCTGTAGCTACTACAGCTCTGCACATCATCCTTATTCTTAAAAATCGGTACCAAAACACTTTTTCTCCACTCCTCAGGCATCCTTTCACTTTCCAAGATTTTATTAAACAATCTGGTTAAAAACTCCACTGCCATTTCACTTAAACACCTCCATGCTTCCACAGGTATGTCATCTGGACCAACAGCCTTTCCATTCTTCATCCTCTTCATAGCTATCCTTACTTCCTCCTTGCTAATCCATTGCACTTCATGATTCACTATCCGCACATCATCCAACCTTCTCTCCCTCGCATTCTCTTCATTCATCAAACCGTCAAAGTGCTCTTTCCATCTCCTCAACACACTCTCCTCGCTTGTGAGTATGTTTCTCTCATTATCCTTTATCACCTTTACCTGCTGCACATCTTTCCTAGCTCGGTCCCTCTGTCTAGCCAATTGGTACAGGTCCTTTTCTCCCTCCTTAGTGTCCAACCTTTCATACAACTCTCCATACACCTTATCCTTAGCCTTCGCCAACTCTCTCTTTGCCATGCACCTCATCTCCTTATACTCCTGTCTACTTTCTTCATCTCTCTGACAATCCCACTTCTTTGTCATCCTCTTTCTCTGTATACTCTCCTGTACTTCCTCATTCCACCACCATGTCTCCTTGTTGTCCTTCCTCTGTCCAGATGTCATACCAAGCACCTTTCTAGCAGTCTCCCTTACTAGCTCTGCTGTAGTTACCCAGCTATTTGGTAACTATTCACTGCCACCCAGTGCCTGTCTTAACTCATCCCTGAACTCCACCTCACAATTACCTATTTTCAATTTCCACCATTTGATCCTTGGTGCTGCTTTCACACTCCTCCTCCTCTTCTTGATCACCAACATCATCCTACAAACCACCATCCTATGCTGCCTAACTACACTTTCTCCAGTCACCACTTTACAGTCTCCAATCTCCTTCAAACTGGCCCTTCTACATAAGATATAATCCACCAGTGTGCATCTTCCTCCACCCTTGTATGTCACACTATACTCCTCCCTTTTGTTAAAATACGTATTCACCACAGCCATGTCCATCCTTTTCACAAAATCTGCTACCATCTGACCTTCTGCATTCCTTTGTTTAACACCATACCTACCCATCACTTCCTCATCCCCTCTGTTCCCTTCACCAACATGCCCATTGAAATCTGCTCCAATTACCATTCTCTCACCCTTGGGTACAGTCATCACCACTTCATCCAACTCACTCCAAAATTTTTCTTTCTCATCCATCGCACACCCAACTTGTAGAGCATATGCACTAACAACATTCTCACTATCAGTTTCCAGCTTCATAAACATTACTCTTTCCGACACTCTTTTCACCTCCAAAACACTCTTAGCATACTGTTCCTTCAGAATAACTCCTACACCATTTCTCCTCCCATCCACACCATGATAAAACAATTCAAACCCACCTCCAATACACCTAGCCTTACTCCCCTTCCACCTGGTCTCTTGCACACACAATATACCAACCTTCCTTCTGTCCATCATATCAGCTAGCTCTCTCCCTATACCAGTCATACTGCCAACATTCAAAGTTCCGACCCTCACTACCACAGTCCTAGCCTTTCTCCTCTCTTCCTGCCTTCGGCCATGCCTTTCACCTCTTCTCCACCTTCGGCCAACAGTAGCCCAATTTCTGCCAGCACCCTGTTGGCTAACAGTATTGGTGGCAGTCGTTGTTAACCCAGGCCTCGACCGATCGGGTATGTAAATATTTATGGTTGTCTGCATGAATAATTTGGTGAAGTTTTACGCCAGATGCCCTTCCTGATACAACCTTCCCCATTTATCTGGGCTTGGGACAGGCACAAAGAAATGCACTGGCTTGTGCATCCCCAGTGGCTGGGTTAAAGACATCCCTGCAGTTTCAGTAAAAAACTAAGGTCCTTCATAAAATCATACAAGGCTAACTTTGAAAGAAAAATAGCCAAGGATTCAAAAGATAACCTCAAAGCCTTCTTTAGCTATGTTAAGAATCTAAATGGCAACTCACAGATATGCTCTAAACTAGTGCAAAATAGCACAAAATATACTGAACCTACTGATATTGCCAACATCCTGGCAGATAGATTCAATGCAAAATCCACCCCCTTTCACCCCCAAAAGGGCCCACAACAATACCGCATAAGCGTAGTGTCCCGGAAATCACAGACACACAGGTGAAAATAGTCCTTTCAAGAGCCAAAAACACAATGTCAATGGGGCCAGATGGTGTCCCAGGCTGCATCTTGCACGAACTACAGAACGAACTAACCCCCCACCTAAACACGCTGTTCAACCTCAGCCTCTCCACAGGCTACATGCTCATAGAATGGCACACAGCAATGGTTATTCCACTCCACAAAGGAGGGGCCACAACTGACCCTGGTAACTATTGCCCCATAAGCCTGACTAGCCTGGTCTGCAAGGCTATGGAGCACATCATCATGGAACTCATTAACAAAGACATTGAGAACCTCCAAACACTTGTCCCAACCCAGTTCAGCTTAGTTAAGGACAGATCATGCCTACTAAACCTGGTTGACTTTTTTGAGACAGTCACCAAGGCCATAGATGAGGGAAAGGTTGTTTACACAGCCTACCTTGACCTCACCAAGGCTTCCAACACCATTCTCCACTCGGGTATTACAGAAAAACTCACCAGCCTGAACATAAACCCCTACTTCACGAGATGGGTTGCCAACTGGTTTACAGACAGAACTCACACGTTAAGAATAGCGGGATCCAGGTCCGACTCTAAACCAGTCACAAGTGGTATCCAGCAAGGCTCGGTCCTGGGACCCCTACTGTTCAGCATATACTTCTCAGAAGTACAGGCAAACACAGGAGGACTATGGCTAACCAAGTTCACTGATGACTGCAAACTGGGAGCCATAATTGACTCTCTGGCTGACACGGACATCCTCCAAAAGGGCATTAGTGAGACGGACACCTGGTGTCAAAGTCATGGCCTCAAGCTAAATGCCAAAAAATGCATAGTCATCCCATTTGGGAAAAACAAAACACCCATGAATTACCACATAGATGGCAGCCCCCTTAATACAGAAGAGGTAATAAGAGATCTGGGGACCCAGGTAGATAGTAATCTCTCCTTTGACAATCATATTGCCAAAGTAGTTAGGAAATCCTTCTATGTGGCCCATCTAATTACTAAAGGGTTTGCATCTAGAAATAAAGAGGTTATAGTGCCGCTCTACTCGTCACTCATTAGACCCATCATAGAGTACAATGCCCCATTCGGGATGTACCTCACAAGACACTTCCAAAGGCTGGAGAGACCACAAAAGTACCTCACCAAGAGGATTACTGGCCTCAAACATATGTGCTATGAAGCCCAACTGAAAAAACTCCGGCTGTACTCAGTGGCATATCGCTTACTCAGAGGTGATCTCTGCCTGAGTTACAAAGCCATGTCCGACTCAGAATTGATGGACATGCCCAACCTAAAGAAATCCAAGTGACTGTGTGCCACGTGCTCTAGTGAGCTAAATCTTGCCACAACAATAAATAGGACATGCTGGAGGGATAGATTCCTGTCACAGAGACTCCCCATGCTTTGGAACAAAATTCCAAACTACATTAGGCAGAGCCCTTCACTAACACTCTTCAAGAGAAACCTTGATGAGTGGACGGGTAACAGAAAATACACCCCTGGGATCACTTCATTGGCTCTGCTTGACTGAGGATCAGTTAATTAATCAATGGGGCGACGAAAGCCGACACACTCTGGCTAGGCTTATAAATGCCTTCAGGCAGATAGCTTAGTACCAAGCTATGAACCTATGAACCTGCATATATATATATATATATATATATATATATATATATATATATATATATATATATATACACATTTATTACAGGGCCACCCAAATGGACTTCAAATAATTCAGTGGTGCTAATGATGGAAAAAATCTGGTCACATAGATTAAACATATATCTCTGTTGTAAAAATATATACTGCTCTTGCAGTCAACCTAGATTTTATATATACTGCCAATTCTTTGCTCATGTTATAACTTGTGAAATAAATTAAAGGGGTGAGGTAACATTATCAGTTGTTGCATTTTCTTAGGGTAGATGCCCCACATTATTTGGTCCAACAATGTGTAATATAAGTTTTAAGATTATGTGGTTCACTGTATGTGCAAATACAGATAGGGGGAGCCCTGGAAATTATAACTTTGTCAGGCAAAGAACACAGGTACTCATTTTGAAAAAAGAGGGCTTTGGTTGAGCTTTGCTGGCTTAAACAAAATAGAATGTTTTTTTAGGGCCCGTGATTTATGTGGCCCTGGGCTTCAGATGCTGTTGGCCATACTTTCCAAACTAATGACTCCACTGTCTTCAGTTTATTTGGTTTATCCGCATCCTGTTCTGGTTATTGTAGAATGTTTTTGAACAAACAGTGGCTTCTCAGACAGGGAACGCATTCCTAATGTTCTACCCTTTGCATTTAGGGAAACCTATGGGTTTTGATAATGATGGTTTACTGTATTTTGTTGTACAGCTGGAGGGATATGCATGCAATACTGATTTTCACGAGCAGCAAAGAAGACAGAAAGCAGAATAAGGCATACTGAGCAGAAAAGAAAAGCAACAAATATAACCTTGGAATTCTGACAGATAACTCATTCAGTTCAAGTGATCATGTGCACATTCAAAATATCTTACTGCAGACTAAAGATACATATTTTGGGTAATTTTTCTGGTGCAGTAAAATCACTAGACTGTAGTATTTGATTACATTTTTTAAATGTCCATATAAAAATGCCATCAAACCTTCATGTAATATTTAGACTTCCCCGACTCACCTCAGTTTTCTTTCTAGGCCTCATGACCTTCTTCCATTAACTCAGCACTGATGGGTACCCTTTTACTATAACCTACTACACTTAATCCCAGCAAAGAGACTATATTATACAACACTACAAATTAAATTGAAAATGACTGTGCAGTGACATCAAAATATTCCATCAGAATATATCATGACACAAAGTAGGCTAAACGTTTTCATCTCACACTTTGCTTTGGTTCAGTGTAGTGATATCAAAATATTCCATCAGAAAAAATCATGACACAAAGTAGGCTAAACTTTTGCACCTCAAACTTTACTTTGATTATCTGCTTAAGAATGAATGATGACTCCTTTGTAGATTCAAATCATTGTTTTAAATATTCAGCAACTAGAGACTGTGCCAATTTATTGTCAAAATATATGAAATGGAAAAAAACATGTATTTATAACACATACTGCATTAACTATTATTTGCAACCCTGTATACCAAACTCTTATGATGAAAATAGTGCTGTTACATAATACCATGTGTAACTCTTACACATGCATATGTGTTGCCTTACCTTGGATTTGCTCTCCTTATAATAGTTATCATTTGTAGAAGCATTCCTCACTTGTCAGTCACACTTTCTTTGGAACATTCTAGCATAAAACCATTGTGAATCTCTTCCTGCTACTTTCTTGAAATTTCACTGCCATTCTTATATTTTACTTAGGGTAGCCAAACAGAAGTAAGTGCAGTAAAACACTCTGTCTCTCTCCACTGTTGTCAATTGTAAAATGCTTTCAAGTTCCAACAAAAAGAGCTCTGTAGAACAGACATTCCTTTCTTGTGACATAAAGTACCACCTGGGAAGTCCATTAGTCGAAGCTGTTAGAGTCTGCATTGACACTTTTGAGCAATTGTAAATTTTGTCTGACAGGAACTCAAGTATTGCAAAGGGCCCGTGCTCTACTTTGGTATGCCAGGGTGCTGTTCATTTCATACATACATACTGGTACTAAAACTACTAGGTACTATCAAATCACTAGTAAAAGAACCACACAGAGTCATTCAAAATGATGATTTGGGACAAAACAAATCTATTGATGGCTAATTACAGTCATTCAAGCAATACAAAATCAGAGGGCTGCATTTTGTACACAGTTGGAGATTAGCAACTAAACCCAAAAAGAAATCCTACTGGTTAAAGTAAAAACAGTTACTTTAAATCTGAGACCCAGTAAACAGAAACCCTAGAATGAGTTAGAAAAGCTCAAAGTCAAATATGCACTTCTGTAAAGCTACTGAGCTAGCACGTCCTCAGGCTTATTTCTCAACATAAAAACGGAAGAAGTACAGCGGGATGTGAGTAACCAAATCTGTCCTGCTGAATAAGGCAGTTATTGTTGTTTGCAGGTGTGTCCTTGTGCCAGAAGTCATCAGAAAAGGGTACAAAAAGCAATGCATTCCTAAAGAAAAGATGCCTTAATCTGCAGGCTGAGGTGACAGAAATGATAAGGAGCAGAAGGCTTACATTAATACTGAAAACATGCAGTGATAAAGCGAATGAATTTCAAACAGATAATTCAGTATTCTACACTGAAGTAGAGGAAAGCCTTTGGCTGCAAATTATTTTGTAATTTAACTCTGTTTCAAAGTTTAGCTGTTCTTAACTGCCAGACTTTTTTACTTGAAAAATAACCACTAAATATTTGAAACTATGCAGCAGCAATTCAGGTGTGTTTTCTGTATTCATATCCCTCCATTGAGATTAAGGGCTCTTTTCTGTAAAAGACCTTTTGTTTAAATGCAGAGCTTCACATGCAGGAAAACTTCACACATTCATTTTATTCAGGACTGCACTTCAAGGCAAGTTTTACATGTGCAAAGGGATGGACTGTGCTAAAAAGGATAAAAATAACTCTAAGAATGCATTCCTGCTTAGAAAAAAGAGAATCCAACTGCCATTATTGTTTATAGGAATAACATAAAATATTAATTCATTAACTCTCAACATGTTAGCATGTACAAACATGCAAACATAAGCACTTATGCACACACACACACACACACACACACACACACACACACACACACACACACACACACACACAGTTTCTCTAAGATTATTTGCCTGCAGTTTTCTAGACACTTCTCTGTTATTTCTTCATCATCATCTTTTCTGTCTCTTGTTATTGTATCTGGATATTTTGTTTGTTTAGCTGCAATTTGTTAACTGGGTAGGTGGGCTGATTAGTTGACTTTCTTCATCCATGGACTGCACTCAGAAAAGCAACAATCTCAAAGTTTACATATTTACAATTATACAGATTAACATAATGTACATTAAAACAAATAAACTTATTAACAGTTATAAAAAATGCTATCATTGATATTAACATTTTACTTCCAACCCACTCCAATCTCAACTATTATAAAGCATCTGCTAAAATTAAAAAAAAGAAATAACCCCAGCAGCTGGCAACCTACCAACAGAATACCTCACAATTGTAGCAGATGCCTTTTTGGCCACTCTTATCAGTGAAAGCTACATACACTCTGGAAAACATCATATACAATACCACTATATAAAGGAGGAACAATTATGGAGTTCTCAAACTACAGATCCATAGCTATCCTATCACCACTAGGTAAAATTCTTTAGAAATGTATACACCTCCAGCAAATGGTCTACTTAGCCACAAACAATTTTATCACAGATACACAACATGGACTAAGAGGCAAACACAATGCCACCACTGCTCTTGTCAGTTTCACAAACATCATAAGCCTCATGAATGCAACTAGGAACAAGGGTCATCTAGTTTCTTCTTTCTTCCTGCATCTGTCTGAGGTAGTTGATATGGTTCCACACCAAAAACTGCTTGAATAACTATCTTGCCTAAATCTCTCCCAGCCAGCAATATCCTGCTTCTATGGTAACCTTCCAGATAGGAAACAGGCAATCAAGTGACAACAAGCATATCCCTTCCTCCTACCTGTCTCCATAGATGTACCTTAAGGATCAGTCTGAGGCCACCCTATTTTCAATAGCCACACCAATAAACTTCAAATAGCCTCTACACATGCCTCTGTTTTATAATATGCAGATGATTCTGCCTTTGTCTACTCTGGTCTAACCGCCGCCAAACTTCAAAAAATTACTCAAGACCATTTTACTTTTATTAAAACCTGGCTGTCAAAACCCATCTCTTGTACTCATCCAAAACAAACACAAGCTCATACTGTTCTCACCAAAACACCTTACAGACCTAACACTAACTTTAACCGTTAACTCTAAAAAATAGAACTTCACTTCAACTTGTATCCTAAACAAAATTGCTGAGTATCATAATTATTGCAAATAGCTCAGTAATAAAAAGAGCACACCAAAATCTTGGTGGCCTACATATAGCTAAACCATATCTGACAAATAATACTAAAAAAAATGATAGCATCTACCTACCTACTTCCCCACACTTCAGTTTGCATCTCCCATTCTTTCAAATCTTAAATATACACTGAAAGCTAAACTGGGCACATGTCACAATAAAACTGATAAATTTGCTACAAACTTTCCCTCCTACTCACATCACTACATAGCACTAAGGGAACTAAAATGTCTATACCTTCCAAATCAGCTCATCTATTCATAATTTCTAACCAATGACACTCTGATCTATCATCCTGAAAACTGCTCAGTCCCTTGGAAATACTTTACACAGTTACCAACCAACCAGAAATATTTGTTCCACTAAGCTCTCTTTCTCTTTTTTTTAAACAAGCAAATCAAAACAATTCAGGAGGCAATGCTGCAAAGCTATGGAACTTCCATCTCACCCTGTCTAAAGCAATAAAAAGTTACAAAGATTCAAATTATAGCTAAAAGAGCAACTAGTAAATGAAGAAACGCAGGCAGGGAAAAGTGGAATATGCAATGTACCCAAAACACAAAAACTAAACAAACATACACCACACCGCTATGAAACCCAACTCCAGAAAGGGAGCATGATTGAAAAATTATAACAGTACCAGTGACTACAGTTAAAAATCACAGCAACCACACTTCTTTAAACCTTTAATTCCCAATAAGCTTTTTGTCTGCATAAGAAGATAGACTTCTTCAGAACAAATGAAGTTAACAACAAAAGTTTTATCTATACTTTAAACAAAGCAATTGAATAATTAAATAATTAAGTTAATTCAGTTTAATGCCTTTATAGCTCCAACCATGAACACTTACTATTTCGCAACTTATATTCTTCTCTAAAGCTGTAAAAGTCCAAAAGAAATGTTGAGCATTCACAGAGAAACCGTTAAAAACATACAATACATCAGGATAAATCAGAACATTTGTTAAAAGTTGAAATTGTGCAGGACATTTGAAATGCAAGTTAATTAATAATTGCTAATATAATAACAGTGTTGTTCAATTATGAACATTTTGAAAACAATATATAAAATGTGTTTAAAATGTAGGTGTATTTAAAAAGACCCTATTATGACATGAATCTAAGTACTTAACCTAAATGTAAAAGTAAAAATATTTACATAAATGGCAAGGGAAGGTGTGTGAGAGACTTGAATAGACCATCGCTCTAGGTGAATTATTATAATTTTCTTGCTTTTTGTTTTAACACTGGGATAAGGGAAGTAAATTTGTTAATTCCAGGTGTGTGAGTAGAATCTAGCTTAAGCTGTCATGTTAATTCTCTAAGTACAATCTAGTCCTTCCAGGACCCCCTCCCCACAGGGTTCATATATATATTTTCTAAAATGATAAAATGGAATTGTTTAAAACCAGGACACAAGGTGGAATGTCTGAATAAAGCATTATTTGGGCTGTTTTTAGACATTTCATAAAGATGTTTATATATGAGCTTCCTTAATTTTCTTTCTGTCTTACCATTGTAAAATGCTGCACACGAAGAACATTTGGCCAAGTATATTTATTTTATTTATTTTATTATTTATTTATTTTACATTTGTTGACTGGGCTAGTCTAACTAGATACATGTCCATTTTCAGTAGAGGCCTGGGGAGATAAGCTCTGAGATAGAACAATGAAATTAACAAGATAACAAATAAGGAAACATTAAACAAAAAAAAATCATATTTACAATGCATATTACAGGTTATCACAGTAAATTCAGCAGTGCAGAATACAGGCATAAGATAGCATGCTAGTACAATCAAGATGTTCTAGAGGGAGATAGTATTATGGTTAATAAGGAAGGAATTACAGTTAATGAGTAGAAGGGGTAGGAAGAGCAAAGTATTAAGAGATACATAACTAGTCAGGCTTAGTACAGGGGCATAACCAGTGTGTTCTGAGGAACACTTTCAGTTTGTTTTTGAAGCATGATACTGAGGGAAGTGAGGAGAGTTCACTGGGGAGGAGATTCCAGGCTTTTCCAACAATATTAGAAAAGAGGGAGTCACCAGCCTTGTTGTTTGGTTTAGTGGTATGTACTAGAAGTCTCTGAGAAGACCTTAAGGATTTCAGGTTTTTATAGGGAGTGATGAGTGTGGATAGAATAGGAGTTTTAGAAGGTTTGTAAAAAGTGTTGTGGGCTATAGATAGTTGATGGAATTTAATCAGATTTTGTAGTTCAAGCCATCCCAGCTGCTTTAAATTAATGCAATGATGGATTCTAAATGGGTTGCCTGTAGCAAATCTGGCAATGTTGTTGTAAGACATTTCCAATTTGCTAAGAGTATTTTTAGATAGATTAGTAAAAATGGGTGAGGCATAAAGAAGTGAAGAAATTAGATGAGTGTGTGCTATAGTGGTTTTAGCTGAAGGTAAGAGGAATGATTTTACACTATAGAGAGAGCCAAGTTTTTTGTTGACAGTTTTTATAGTATTGTTAGTATGGATATCAAAGTTCAGATTGTTGTCAATGGTGATACCCAATAGTTTGGTGGTTGGATCAGGGGATATAATTGTTTTATTGGTAGAGATAACTGAGAAATCAAGAGGAGAGGACTTATTGGTGGGAGAGAAGAGGAGGAGTTTAGTCTTTTTGGGGTTTAGGAGAAGGCATCTATGTGTGAACCATTGCTCAACTGTGTTAAATACTTTTTGGGTAAGAGATTGAAGTTCAGAAGAGGAGGTGGCTGAGCATATCAGTGTGGAGTTATCTGCATATTGTATACATGTGGCTTGGGGGATGGCAAGGTGAAGGTCATTAATAAATATGGAAAAAAGTAGAGGTCCTAGGATGGACCCTTGAGGGACACCAAGTTTGACAGGCAGGTGAGTGGAGAGAGACTTGCACCATAGTACAGCCTGTTGTCTTTTATCAAGGTGGGACTGGAACCACTTTATAGAAGATGTATCTAGTGACAGGGATTTCAGTATTTTGATGAGAATTTGGTGATTTACCATGCCAAAAGCTTTAGACAGGTCAATAAATAGTGCTGAAGAAAGCTTGTTAAGATTGCGTTTTTTGTTGATACAATCTGTAAAGGAAAGAAGGGCAGGACTAGTGCTATGTGAAGGTCTCAATCCATGTTGACAGTTGGAAAGTAAATTTTTTTGGGTTAGATGGTCAAGTAATTGTCTGTGAATGCATTTCTCCATGATCTTTGCCAAAGGAGAGAGAAGGGCAATGGGGCGGTAGTTGAAGAGTTCAGTGGAGTGTCCACCTTTATGGAGGGGATAATATGGGAGATTTTCCATAAACTGGGGATATGGCTTTCAGTAATAGTTCTATTGATCAGAATAGAAATGGGATAAGCAATAGCTTTGGCTGATTGTTGTAGGAATTCAGCAGGTAGTTAGTCTGCTGAGGGTGAGCATGGTTTTAGTTTCTGTAGAAGGGTTAGAATATTTGTTGTTGGGACAGGTTGAATATGAAAAGTAGGGGGTAAGGTTGATTTATAGGAAGGTAGAGTGAAGTTATTAGGTGATAGTTGACTAGCTAGTGTTTGTATAGCATTAGTAAAAAAGGTATTGAAAGCATTAGCAGTATTCAATAGATTTTTGTGGTCAGTATTTTGAGGATTTGGAATAGTGGATTGACCTGGATGGATTAGTTGGTTAATGCTAGCCCAAAATTTTTGTGGGTTGTTTTGATTAGCTTGTTGGGATTGTAGGTAGTAGTTTCTTTTATCAGATATTATAGCTTTCTTGGTTTCATTTCTTAGCTGTCTAAATGTTAGTTGGTCTATAGGGTTTTTAGTCTTCCTCCATTTTGCCCAAAGTTTGTTTCTAAGATTTATTTTATGTTTGGTTTCTTTTGAAAGCCATGGAGCAGATTTGGTTTTAATTCTAATTAATCTGGTTGGAGCAAGGTGGTTGAGAATGGCAAGAAAGTTGGAGTTAAAGTAGCTAACGGCTTCATCTAAAGGGAGGTTTTGTAAGGGAGACCAGTTGCAAGCTCTTAGTTCCATTTGGAATAGTTCAGGGTTAAAGTACTTTATAGATCTGATGTTTTTGACAGATATTAGAATGGGAGAGTTGATTTTATGTCTGATGATATAGGTAAGAAAGTGGTCACTTAAATCATCAGGGATGGTTCCTGAATCATAAATGTGAGGATGATGGTTTATGAGAATCCAGTCTAATAAGCTTGATTTCTTGTTAGATTTATTTATTCTGGTGGGGGAGGTAATGGTTTGGGAATACCCATATAGGTTAATATGGTTTGTGGGGAGGCTGCTGCAGTAGCAGCTCCAGTCAATGTTTGTATCGCCTAGGATTATGGTTTCTTGGGGCAGGTATTGGGAAAGCCAGCAAAGTATGTTTTCCATGGTGGCAGTGTTGTTTCCAGGTGGTAGATATATACAGATAATCTAGATGGATTTGGAATTGTTAAGATGAAGTTTGGAGATAAGAATTTCTGCATTGGAGTCTATAGGTGGTTTACAGTTGTGAGTGGTTAATTGTAAGCTAGATTTATATAGGATAGCAACCCCACCACCTTTCTTGGATACTCGGTCTAGTCTCAGGATATTATATCCAGGTGGGATGATTTCATTGTCTTTGGTTACAGGTTTTAACCAAGTTTCTGTTAAGCAGAGAATATCAAAGGAGTAGATTTCAGTTAGAGCTTGGAGTTGAGTTACTTTATTGTTTATGCTATGTATATTAAAATGAGCAATTAAAAGGGAGTTCAATGGTTTAGACAGGGCATGAGTAGGTGATTCTTTGTGGTTGAGGAGAGAGATAGGAGTTGTTGGTGGGCCTGGGTTAGGGTGGATGTCACCATCCTTTAAAGAGTAGTACACTTAGATAGTTTGGGTTGGGGAATCTGCTGTATAGAGGTAGGCCTTTCCTGGGGTTCTGATTGTTGTATTTTATGCGTAGTGTTCTATGGTATTTAGGAAGTATGTAGTTAGATGAGGATGTTATATTAGCATGAATAAAAAGGAGAGGAGAGTTTGGAGAGTTGGTTTCTTTCTTGGGGTAGTTTAGGTATGGGCCTAGTGGGTTTTCAAAGGAGGTGAAAATATGGGTGAGGATTAAAGGAGGTAGTAGTGAGAGTGTGAATAAGAGTGGGACATAAGATGGGATGGGTTGTTTATACATTGTATGAATAAATTGTTTGTAGGTAGAAAAATACATTCACTGGGTGGAGATGAAAGAAGGGAGTAGGGTGTGGTGTGATAAAATGGGAGTGGTGAGAGGTTAATAGTAGTGCAGGTGGGTAACTGGAGAGTGTTTAGAAAGTAAAAGTAGGAGGAAGAATGTGTTTGAAGAGTAATGGTAAGAGCAAGAGGTATGAAATGAGAGTAATGGTAAGAGGAATATGTGTGGCTAGAGAGTAATGGGAAGAGGAAGAGGTGTGGTTAGAGAGTAATGGGAAGAGGAAGAGGTGTGTTTAGTAAGTATAAGGGTAGGACCCCTGGGGGTGGGTGAGAATTGGGGGTAGGGAGGGGAGCGGATTGAGCCCGCAGGGCGAACAGAGCGGGTAGGAACAAATACTGAAGCAGTTAGCACAAAACAATCAGCTAGGCTATTATATTAGGCCATTAGTTAAACAATTTCCATCTTGCACCATTATAATCAAATGTTACTGGTTGTTCAGCTGTAATTCCTTTCACTCGAGTATATATTTACATTGATTGCAGCTTCTGCACCTTCTTGTACCTCTCTGCCTAGGCTTCACTCTTACATTATGGTTTATTTCAGCTATGTTTTCAGATTACTTGACTTTTTATATATAAAAGTAGGCTTGGTACCTACTATTTTTCTTATTTTTCATCACTGGATAGTATACTCCAGTATTTTCTTTTTTTACTTTTTTTTTTTTACAATTCCCTTAACCATTTGTGCTCTATTGCTATATTGTAAAGTAAGTGCTCTAAAATATTCTTTAGACCTATTCTTTGAGACTAATGCATGTGAGGTAGAACCTACACACTCTGAATTTTCTTGAACTCTTGGGGTGTTAAATAGGGGGGTATTTGTTGATTCAAAATTGGGGCCTACACCTAATAGAGGGTGGTATCTCATACCTCACCCTTGAAATACTTCGTTTATCGATCTCACCATAGATACAACACATTGCCTTTCAATGAACATCTTCTCCAATACAACCCTTTCTTTATTAAACAGTTCCCTTTCAGATACCATGTGGGCTAATCTGATAAACTCGCCCTTCACAAGATTTTTCTTTTGATTGTAAAGATGTACGCTACTATAGTGCAAGTAGCTGCTGGAAAATGTAGGCTAAAGGATCACCTCAACCAGTCATGGCTTTGCTCACACCATTATCTACAACCAAAACAGCATAACACCTCCTCTTTATTCCTTATCCTATGGTTCACTAATATCCTGGATTTTTTTCCTGTACATATGAATTCTCTGCTCTGTTGCCTTATTTCAAAAAATTAGCATTTTGGTTTTTGTGTTCTCAAAAGTGTATATCATATACCTTTTACATTGTTTATTTAATTACTTCAGATGTATATATTTGAAACCTTGTTTTCAAATGTGACTATTGTATTCTATGGCTTCTGCATTGTTGTCTTTATGCTGTCATGACTGTATCAATAGGTATGTAAAACGTAATACGTCTGTACTGTGTGATCTACTGCATATATGTATATTTTACATGGAGCTTTTCTCTATTGGCTTCCATTGAAAATGATAAAGCTAGACATCTTTTTAGACTATTTTGGTCAACAAATACTAAAAAAGTACTTTCTTGGCATCGGACAAAGTGGAATCAGTAGTAAAAGTGTTAACACATTGTGTGAGAAGTAGATTATAGGAGGGCCAGATCCAGCACAAGGATGGAGGGCTCAGCCATGCAAAAAAAATGATTAAAAAAAGAAACAATTACATTCCTACATACAATTAGCTAAAAAAAAAAACAATCAGCAGGATTCAACGAACTCCACGTAGGGTCTGTGTAGAGCCTAAATGGAGTGTATCTGTGTACATGCCCATGATGTGCTCTTGGCAACGTGCCTAAGTGAGGTTTTGCAGTGTACCACAGTTGTTCTACAGGTTTTGCAGCATTGGCCACAAAACCTGTAGAACAACATGGATAATGAATCCATGTACAAGGGAGCACCCACGTCCTGCCCCCATACCTCCTAACCTCCTAGTCCTACACAACACTATCCGTCTGTATTCATTGCCCTCCATCCCAAACAATTATTTCAAAACCACAGATTTTATGAGGAACATCATAAAAATAACAGCCAAAGCCATGGAAAGACTGTCAGAACCAGTTATATGTATATAGTTGAGTTTTCCACGTCTTTTTCTTTTCTATTTTAGACTTTGTAATTCTTTTCTTCAACATTTTATGTTGTTAATATAGACATTCCTACTTGAATAAATGCCGTCCTGAAGATTCATTAATATATATGTATACTTTGTACTATTTCTACTTGCTCTGTTGGAGTTTGCATGATGATCAGCAGTGCTCAATAAATATGCAAGCCGCTAAACAAACCTAAACATTTAGCGTCATCTCTGCATTGCCAGAATAATGAGGTCCATGGCAGCTTGAGCACACAAAATAAACAAGGGGTTGTACATACAGGTGAACCCAATGAGTGATCATTTGTGGGCAGCACAATGAGAAGCAAGGGGAAATTAAATAAGGAAAGTGTACTTAGATATAATTACGTCAGTGCACAAACAGCAGTAATAAAATATATTTTCATGTGTACTAGACATATACATAAATAAAAATGAAATGCTAATAAAGGAAAGATCTGAGAGGGACATAGACAGTGTAACAAAGGGAAGTAAATGTAATATAATGTTTATAAAATGCTGAGTTGAGATATCAGTTTTCAAGGACAGTAGATACATTAGGGGATATTTGCATATACTCCAGTCATTGCATATCAGATGTGTATCCACTAATCTGTTATAACCAACAGTATGGAGTATTCCTAACATATGATGTAAAACACAAAATAAATGAACCCTACAGCTGTTGCCTTATTCACTTCTGAATGGACATTTTTTTCCATTTGTTGTCACTTATAACCATACAAATAGCATTGTTAAGGTAAACATGCAGTACCCAAGCATTTCTTATATATTAATGTGAATGATAAACATTAGTATAAAAACAAGTTATGAAACTGAAATGAATTGCCACTATACATGTTCTGTGGCATGCTCAGTAAAATTTGTGTTGCTAACATATGATTATATCGAGAATGCCTAGTTACACCTGTGTGGCAGGTGTATGGAAGTACTCTGCCACTGTACTGTACACTGTAGGACTGATCAAAGCTTATTAATGATATCCACATGATTTATGTTATTGCATACATACAGATTAAAATTTATCAAGTCTCTCATTGCTTTATGTGTATATAGGAAACAAAATTGATGACTGATTTGTCAGACTACACACCTGTGAAAATGCTGAAATATGGAGAAGAATCATGGACATCTGTGCAATCTTTATAATAATAATAATAATAAGAAGAAGAAGAAATTATGAAAAAAGGCATTTTTTAGTAAAATGCATGTTGTGAATTGTAGTAAGCTTGTGACTGTTCATCCATGCTCTGTTTGTATGTCTGTAGCAAAATGCAGAAGGACATGACATATATACAGATGTGTCACATTGACCTGGATATAAACAGAATAATGATTTGATATGCATAATACTATTTGTCTGACTATAGCAGATGTGACATAATTACCTACAAAATGAGGCATGGTAATTAGGCATATGTGAATACACTCATAAATTAAAGTACAACTCATGTGTAGTCAGTCCCCTGACAAATGTGCTGTGTTTACAAATGCCATGATGTATATCAATATGCATAGGGCATATTTAAGTGTATATCACAAAGGGACAGATAGCCCAGACAAGACTTGGGCAAAGTAGAAGTCCATGCCAGCATTATGCCATTAATACATCAGCTAATGGGAAAATGTAGCAAATGCCAGACTACAATTATAGGAGTATGATGCATTTATGGAACTATAACCAATGATATGATATGTGTCCATCCTGGTGCAAGTGCCACACCTTACATGCTGAATTAAATAAGTGTATCAAAGTACAGGTGTGACTGCAGTATATTGTTAGTGATATTTAGCCGTGAAGTAAGCCTTATTTAAAACATTAGTAAGACCTGTATGACACTACACTAACAGACTTTACATCCAAGTGAAACATCAACTTGTATTACTAAGTGACCTGTTGAAGATTTGCATTGCACATACAGCAAATGTACACTGGCTTATGAAAATGCTGTCATCTTCTGCCCATGGATCAATAACTCCATTGCATGGACACTGGCAAAGCCAACCATCCACAGGCCACTTCTTTTACATTTTGACAAAGAAGGACACACAACAAGAACTATCTCAGAATATTGACTACTTTCTGTGCTTTGTGCTAAATGGTGCGCATCTACTACACAGTTAAACTGGGCATGCTCACAAGGAAGTACAGTAAAGAGTATAATAACATCAACTATCCAACACAAAACACAAGAAAATATCATATCACAAGCCTAGCCCCACTTTGTGATGATTCAGGAGTGTAGCACACATTAAGGAATGGTATACAAGCCCTCATCTCCAGTAAAGTCTTAGTGTGTGAACAAAAGAATTACATAAATACATAAAAGTTTGTATGAAGTCATGTAGTATAGATCATTCTTATTGGGGAAATAAATAATCCCTGGGAATATTCACTGACATACTCGGCATTTATATCTTGCCAGACCCTAACAAACGATGAGGGCAGACCTCAAAGAGAGATGTATCAATCATTGATGCCACATACACAGGCATATCTGATATACCAAAAAGAACACACATGAATGGATTACATCACTATCCTATTGTAAAGGATATGGCTCCTCTAACATGCAGTGTGAGACCTACATAATTTGGCCATCTTATGGTGGCATATCTACATTCTTTGCCTAAGCCACTCCTGTATGTCACAATTTGTCTAACAGACAGATCTTATAGGAGTCAAATCTCTGTCAATCATGATACATACTACAGATCTATGTATTAACTGCATCTCCCACAGGAGATAATAATGGAGATTTTCACAAATAACATAGCTCAGGGTGTGAAGTATGAAATGACTTTTGCTGTTAATTTATCTAATACCAATTTGTCTGAGGCATCAAAAGGATGTAACTCTGTCAATGTTCACACAACTGTAAACAGTCCAATATCACTGTTGTTTGGCCAAAATACTCTTTTTTGTCTACATTGTTTTGCATGCATGCAATCCTAGATTCAAGTCAGTATTAACTGCATATGCCACAGGAGCACCCTCACCACAAAAACCAGAGAACACCTATTTGACTACCATGAAATTCACAATGTGATGAAAAGTCTTTGTCTGATTTAAAAATGGAGAGAAATAATGTGGCACAAGTTGTTGGAATTGAACATTCACCTATATAAGTCCACAATTTAACAAAGTGTGCATTAAACACATGCGTCATAGGCAAAGTCTTGCCACGACTGTGCAACAGAACATATGTGAAGCCATGATATCATATCATTGCATAGCAAACAGTTGTTTGAGGTAAAAGTGATGGTGGAAGGCTTTCCCAATATAATTGTACACATCACAGCTGTAGTGCATGTAGTTCATGCATAGCAGTGTACTGACACACACTGATAATATTCAGTCACTTCAGGTTTTGAACATCTGCTTATGTGACCACATAAGTTACATGATATTGTGTGGACTGAACATGCCACAGGAGAAGTCTCACAACAATAGTGAGATGGTGTATATTTGAAGGTATTGCATCATCTTATTGTTTCAAGGCATATGTCTGCCTATAATTTGGTTAAAAGACTGGTGATATGTGTCTTCTTGCCACAAAATATTGCATGATGCTAGCAATACCCAAATACGCATGTTGCATAATGCAGTCATCACTGTGATGGTAGAAGCAAAACCATGCACAATGTGTAGATAGTCTCCAACTATACAATTTCACATCATATACGTGTGTGAAATCATTGTTACATAGATGTACATTCACACATACACTGACTCAGCTGAATATAATAATACCTTGTTTTGAACTGAATGCATAACAAAGATTGCAAGCTAGACAACATTGCATAAATCACAAGTACCATATGTGAAGTTTATTTACAATGGCCTCATTTGAATGGATGGCATCACCATTGTTTTCCTAGGGTGTTATATCTGCTAAAAAGAAATAAAAGTGGTGGGAGAGCTTACTAACATTTTACAGCTTAATATTATATATGTAGTTAAAGTCATTTCTATATAGCACAAGACAGACAGTCCTACGCTCACAGTAGTCACTCACTGTGGGATTCAAATCACCTACTTGCTTATCTATTTATACACTCTAGAGAGCACAGTATCAACAGCAAGTACCAGAGGAAAACCCTGATTACAACTGTGAGGTAGTGCACTTTTGAAAGCATTATCTTATCACTGTGTTGCCAAAAATGGGTTTTGCTGAGAGATGCTTGAAATTGATGGGAGCCCTCTCCCAGTGTAAATATGTCTTCTTAGTGGAGGAATAGGAAGTATGCACAATGGATCTTGTGACAAAGCCAATTCTACATGACACTACAGACACATAGACAAAAGTCATGCTATTTAAGGAATGCTGAATTTGAACCACCTACCTACTTATTTACACATTTTACAGAATGCAGAATCAACAAGTGCCACAGGAGAAGTCTGATTACAATACTGAGATAATGCACATTAGAAAGGATGGCATCACTGAGTTGCACAAAATGTTTTTTGGCAAAAAATGCAACATACTGATGGAAGAAGCACTCTCCCACTGTAAATGCATCTTGTAAGTTTTATTCTACATCCAATTTCACCTGAAAGTACAGAAGCATGCACACACTCATAGTATTTATACAACACTGGATTTGAACCACTTTCCTTTCTAGTTAGAGAACCTAAAGAACACAGTATAAATGGCAAATGCCACAAGAGAAGTCTGACTTCCAGAGTGAAAGAGTATACTTTTGAGTGGATCAAGAGTGAGTTACAGAGAAGATATTTGTAGTACAATTGAGATAAATTGATTAGGGAGCCATCTCCCAATTTAAATGTTTCTCCTGGGTTGAAGTGGATACAGCACATATGGTGTTGGGACTATACATATCTGACATTACGGACAGACACACACTCACACACTCTCTCACACACACACACACACACACACACACACACACACACACACACACACACACACACACACACACACACACACACACACATGGTCAGTGCTGATGGATTTAGAACATCTACCTATCTAGTCTGACCTTTAGAGTGAGAAAGTGCAGGTTTGAAACAATGACCACATCAGTGAGCTGCAGAGCAGTTATTTGTGGTAGAAGTGATGGAAGAGTCCTGTCCCAGTTGCAATGTTTTTCCTAAATGGAAGCTGATATATCAAATGTGTGGGTGAATCCAGTTCTACCAGGCATTGCAGACAAACAAGCACATAGTCATGATAGTCAGTCAATCAGTCAGTGCTGCACTCAAATACCTACCTATCTATACAATCTAGGGAGCACAATATAAACTGCAAGTGCCACAGGACAAGTCTGACTATAAAATGTGTGATAATACACATTTGATAAGATTACCACATCAGGTGTTGCAAAGATGATGGTGGGCATCACAGTTTTGAGTGAAAAGGAATGTGTCTTGACAGGAAGAAGTAACAACATTCCAAGTAATTACACACTACTCAGATAACCTATCTATCATGTGGTTAATGTACATTGCAGTACTGCTAGTGACGCATGCCTGTTTCATGTTTAAATGACAATTTCACTTGTGAAACAGCAGATTGACAACTAAGCATTCATGAGTGTTCAGGTCAGAGTGATTGTATGCAAACAGTAATCATTTGTTGTGTCATTTTCAGTTGCATTTCCTCATACTTAGACAATGTGCAGTGTAAATACAAAAGACAGCTTAAAAATCTGACAGTGCACTGCTTAATGCTACTGATGATGTACATTTGAAAACATCTCACAGCATTAAACATCATTTTCAAGTGTGAGTGTTGGAATGTACACATAACTTTATAGAATGAAGTGTTCAGTCAACATCACAATGAAATCAACATATCTTAAGTACAACAGTCCATTACAAAATAAAAAAGAAATACAAGTTATTCACATTTCGTTGTTTTTGTCAAACTTGCTTCCTGATGTGTGCTGTGCTTAAACTTATATATTTGACAGATGGCAAAGCATTAGCACATGTGCAATTACATCCTGAGGTGTTGAACTTAGAAGCATACCTCTCAACTGTACCAAATTTCTTGGTACTTACCAGTTTTGAGGTGAAAATAATGGGGTGCCACAAGTTCCCAAGTGGCCCCTTTAATTCCTGTTTTTTTTTAACTTTTTGTTTTGACTTGTCACTGATATCATCACATGTAGGGCATGCACAATGACCTCATCTTCATGAGGAAGACTACCAGCCTGTTGAAATTTGGCTTGGACATGTGTTTGTCTGTTTACTTTTTATGTTCGTACGTTGAACGTTCCCACTATGGTATGAATTTAGCAGAGACGGGCAGCAGCATAGAAGCACTTTAGCAACCACTGTCTCATACTCATCTAGACTCACATAGCAGCAGGAGCAGCAGCAGGAAGAATGAGCCAGAAGTTTCCAGGACAGGAACTAGAAGGATGAGAAAATTAATCTATCTCCTTAGGCGGCTCGACTTCCTCCAGCTCCACTGCTGTAGGTAAAAGAACAAAAAATGTATGCAGCGTATTTATATGCTAGAAAGAAGTCTAGAACTCTCAGTGCTGTCATTCGCAGTGTATCTTTCACTCAGACCGTGACTGAAAAGTTTGTTAGCGCTAGCTCAGCTGCATGGAAAGGTACCTATAATTTACTAAATTATTTTGTCTACTCCATGTCATGGATGCAGTTTGCAGTCAAGCACACTTCTCTCTCTCTTTCACACACACACTTCATTAATAAAAGTTCTCAGTGGTTTTCAATGTGTAACAAAAAAAATGAAACTGGCTCCAAAAGTGTTTTCAGTCATTAGCGCAATAACATGTTTGAAAAAGAAGAGGTTTAGGAAAACAGGCTCTGAAATAGCCAGGCATCATTTGGCTGCAGTATTACCTGCAGTATTGCCTGTGAGCTGCTATGTTAAAATAAATGCAGATTTGTTGAACTGCTGGGTTAGAAGAAAGTTAAGAGGGAGGATTCATGTATTCTTTTGGTGGTACTACTTAATTATCATATTTCCTTATCAGATATTTTTGTATGTTCAAAGCATTTAAACTGATGTTTCCTTTCTTAATAAGAGCTAAAAATTGCTTCCAAGATTATGAAATAATTTCATTAGCTGAGCTGTTCTTTTTCATATTAGTGTTCCTGGGCTAAATCACTTTCTGTCATGATAGCCTCATTACATGGAGTTATCCGAGGTTGTGAGTGTACCATGATCCTGACTTGTGACTTGAGTAAAAGAAGATGAGGTACTGACAAGTTTTAATGTAGCACTGTTAAAATATGCAACAACATCCTCATTAAGCAACAGAGCACCTAGACAGGCCCACCAACCTCCATCACCTGCTGTTTGAAATTATTTGTAAGGAATTATTTTGTGATGCTATTTTAATTGTCCTAAGTCACAGGAAGATAAGGCTATTGAAAGGCTTCACTTACAAGTAACAATGACTGATGAATAGTCAGAAAGGTATTGACATTGTGTTGGTTATCTTTTACTTACCTGGTTCAGCTGCTCACAACTCATTTGCTCACAGCTGAGTGATTGCCTATGAATTCGATTTCAGGACATTCAAATGCATAATCTGCAACAGTAAGTATACTTTCTCAAAGTTTGTGTAACCTTGGAGGGAGTATAATTATAGTCAAGTAGTACGGAGCATACCTCTTGTCCTCTTAGAGCAAGAAATATAGACGAAGCCTTAAGTAAAAAGGGGGGCAAAGGGCCAAAAATTGGGACAATTCTTAAATACTGCTCTTACAAACTTAAAAAATTGATAGAATAATCAAGGTATGTGCAGCATTACATGTACTAGCTACAGCTACAGATACTTTTAAGAAACCCACAGGGGATATATTAGGGATGTCACAGGCCTCAGCCTCTAGAACATTACATCAATTTCTAAATGCACTGCTACAACATGCAAGGGATAATATGTGCTTTTCATGTACACAGACGAGAGAGCAACAACCATGCAGCAATTCTATGCAATAGCACACTTCTCTGAGGTTCTTGGGGGCCATAGACTGCACACACATAGAAATAAAAGTCCCATCCAGTGAACACAGAAGGAGGTACATCAACAGGAAAGGCTACCTCTCTATCAACTGTCACATTATATGTAATGCCCAACAGATCATCTATAATATGTGTGCAGGTAACAGCAACAGTTTTCATGACTAACACATTTGGCACACCTGTATGTAAGGTTTACTAGGGGTGACTTTCTACAAGGGCATCTAGTGGGGGATGCAGGCTATGTACTGGAACATTGGCTTATGACATCTATGAGGAAACTATATAACCCCACCGTGCAAGGATACAATGATGCCCGTGCTAAAACTTAAAATATTATAGTACATGTATTTGACTTGCTCAAATCAAGGCTCTGGTTTTTAGACTCATCAGGTGGTGTCCTGCAGTATGACCCAACCACCTCAGCTAAAATATTCACAGTCTGTGTCAGGTTGCTCCAATATAAAAGATGAAACCTATATACTCAATGATACCAGCATCAACTGGAATACTATTAACTCTGAAGTTAAGAACCAACCTGTACAACTTCTCCAAACTAATACAATCTCCAACCAGACTAAATAAAGATGGTACCTCTGGTACCATCATTGACTGGATCCTAACAACTCACCCAAACCTTATCACCAAAGCCGGAACATTACCTGATCCTCTCAGCGATCACCTACCAACCTTCGTCGACTGTCTCACATCTCCACTGCATAAACACCACTACATCCAAACCCACAACCTCTCCTCTTTCAACCCTCTAACTTTCTCTGAATGCTTAAAGCATACTGACTGGTCCCCTCTAAAAACCCTTTCTCTAGATGATGTCGTTTCCTACTTTAACCACTCATTCCTAACCATTCTCAATCAACAACCCCCCCCAAACCAAACGCATCAAAACCAATCCCTGCCCATTGTTATCAAAAGATACTAAACTAGCCTTGCATCAAAGAGACAAAAAATGGAAACAATATCAAAAACATAAAAACCCTAACACCCTCCTAGAGTATAACCAACTACGAAACTCCACAAAAAAACTAATAATTAAAGACCACAAAGACCACTACTCCAAACTCCAGTCCTTGCACTCAACAAATCCCCCTAAAAATTCTGGGACTCCATCTCATCCATGCTGCATCCTGGCAACAAAGAAAACCCCTGCCCAAACCCCAAACTCTCCAGCCTTGAAGCAGCCAGCCAGTTCAACTCATTCTTCATAGACTGCTTAGATAAACTATCAGCCTCCTTCCCAGCCCCCCTCCTCCACCACCCACCCCCCCTGCCCCAACCACCACCCCAATCATCAACTTTCCTCCACATCTGTCTGCCTCAAGCCCATCCCCACAAGCACTATAAGAAGACTTATCCTCAAACTCAAACCCTGCTGCAGTGCACCCAAAAACCTTCCACCCACCTTTCTCAAACAATCTGCAGACAGCATTGCCTATCCCATCTCTATTCTTATAAACAGATCCGTAGAAGAATCATACGTCCCTTCTATCTGGCGCCATGCTTACATCATCCCCCTCCACAAAGGTGGCAAAAATACTGATACCACCAACTTCAGGCCTGTTGCCATCCTTTCCCCTCTTTCTAAAACACTAGAGAAAACAATACAAGCACAACTCATGGTACACCTAACACTAAACAATCTCCTCTCTCCTACCCAACACGGTTTCCGCTCTGGCCACAGCACCATGACTGCCCTTCTTTCCTTTCTTGAAACCATAAACCTCGAACGCGACTCAGGCAAGTTCATATCCACACTATTCCTAGATCTGTCAAAGGCCTTTGACACCATCTCACACACCCTACTTATATCCCAACTCTCCACCCTACACCTCTCTCCCACTACCATCACCTGGTTTTCCAGCTATTTGTCCAACCATCAACAATGGAAAACTTCAACCTCCCCCTTCCTTCCCACACCCACAGGTGTCCCACAAGGTTCTGTTCTTGGCCCTCTTCTCTTCAACATATTCATTAACAACTTTCACCAATCCATCCCAGACTCATCTATTCTCCAATATGCAGATGACTCAACCATCATCTGCTCAGCCTTCTCCCCCTCCAAGCTCCTAGCAAAAAACTCAACAAGCCTTCTCCAAAACAGAAACCTGGATGCAGTCTAACCATCTGGCACTAAATGCAAATAATATCAAGGTAATGTTTTTCCCCTACCAAAAACTCCATTGACAAAGCCACATTCACCATACCGAGCCAAAACAATACCCTCCTTGAAATTGTTCCCAACATCAATCTTCTTGGCATCATTATTGATGAAGAACTAAAATTTGATACCCACATCCATGCCGCAATCAAGAAAATGCACCGAAAGTTAGGTATCTTCTAGATGCACAACCACATCCTAAGCCCCTCTACCCATCAAACTCTTACATCCACATTCCTACTCCCCTCCCTTATGTACAGTGCCCCTCTTTTTACCAATCTCTAACTTGGCCTTTGGTCCAAACTTGAATCCTGCTACCACAAGATCTCCAAATTTGCTCTCAATTCAAAAAACTCATCCCACCACTGCCACTCCCTCCCCACCCTCAACTGGCTTGAACTACCCAACTACCTCAGTTACCTACAACTCACCATTGCCTATAAGCTCATTTTTAAACCTGCCAACTGCCCAAATCTCAATACTTCCTTAAAAACCTTACATTCCCAACCGTTCACTCAGATCCATAAACCAAAATCTCCTTCAGGTCCACAAACCTGCATGACTTTCTGGTCATCTGCTGCTGTCCCACTCCTTAGCTAAACAGTGGAATTCTCTCCCCACACATCTACGCAACCTACCTAACCATACAAATTTAAAATCTCAGCTACTCTCTCATCTTTTTTCTAAATGGGGAAAGCCCTTGCCATGCTCCAACTTAAACCCCTCCCCCCTCATTCCACCTTGCACTGACACATCCTGCTACCTCTACTATTACTTCACCCCACTCAAAACAATCCCTCTCCTACTAAAAACGAATTTTCTCTCTAATATCTATTGTACTATACTCTCGAATGTCAAATATACTATTACCCTCTCCATGCATAATATTTTCCTAACCTACTAATGGCTAGTAGCTATATATTTTGAAATGTTAAACCTACAATTGAGTTTATAAAAAAATATTAATTTTATGTAAATGTTGAAATTTCTGTATTGAATTATGTCTTTTCATTTCTGTAACATTGTAACAAGCCAATTGCAAATATCATGGAGCTTATCTGTAAATGTTTAATTAGCTCTATGATCTATGTCCTTTTGTAACATGTGAAATGTAACTTGCAATTATTGTGAAGCTTTTCTCCCCGGGCCTCCACCGAAAACGAGCTCTTCTTGGCCCAGTGGACTTCCCCAGTCATCAAACTTAAATAAACAAATAATTGTCAGGAAACCCTTCTAACAAGGACAATAAGGCTAAGGACTGCAGTTTCCAGGACCATGGGTAGGACCAGCAAGTCCAGCAAATACAGATGAGGAGTCTGAGGAATAACCAGCAGATGCAGATGATCAGGCAGATGCAGGTGTGGACAATATGCCATAGCTCTGGTTATGAGGCAAAGAACATCTCTCACACACACACACACACACACACACACACACACACACACACACACACACACACACACACACACACACACATAGCGAACGTAAACTCGTCCTTAAGTCAAAACAAAACAAAAAGTAATAATAGAAAATATATAATTGTACAGCATTACTAAGTATTCGAAAGTAATCCAAGCAAGGCAGGCAGTCTGTTTCCAGTCGAAAATCCTTTATTAAGTACACAGATTAAGGATTTTCAACTGGATACTGAAAGAGAAGAGGCTATGCTCAGTCCAGTTAACTTTGAAAAATAATCTGAAATTTAATTACCTGGTTTAGGCAATAAAGATTGTATCTTATAGTTATGATTACAGCCAGAGCCGAAATGTCTGTGAAATCCAGGGCTAGGAATCCTATTGTATTGTCCTTAGGGTTCAACTAATTGTTACCCTGGAAGGGTTGAAGTTTTTAAAATGGTTTTATAGTTTCCAAATGCTTTAACACATCTTGGCAAAGCTTTATCTGCATATATTATGACACATATGTGTTAGATTCTGGTTCAGTTTTTAGTAAAGGGGTAGTGTGGGAACCAGAAGTCAGATGACCAGATGTATGTGATGTCATTCTTTAATCCAGCATTGAAACAATGTTTTATTACTGGATGAGACAGACGTCTCAGGGCAGTCTGTTTTTGAAACCTGACAAAGAAGGGTCACTCACCCACATCATCTTGCCTTGCTTTAGTAAGTAAACTAGAGAACACTAATTCTTTAATCAGTCAGGAAAATACAGTGAGATTAGCTAAGCATTGATTTTCTGCATATGTACAAACCTTTTCATCTATGTTATTTTTAATATTTCCTGATTATTGTAAATAGTCAGTATTTTCATGTTCTTTAATTATTTATAATTAATATATTTAAAGTTCTTATTGTGGCATGTCTTTTAGAGAATATTTTAACCTCTGAGAGTACTTATATTTATTCTGTGTCACTGTGGCCACTCCTGAAAGCCTTGCTGCATTGGTCAAACACTACTCTTTGTATTAGTATTAATTGTTACTCAGTATAATTGTGTACCATTGTAAGACCCTCAGAGTAGCTGCCTTTGGAGTGTTCTGGTGGCAGTATATACTTTATAGTCTGGGGAAAGGGGGTATAGCTGGTAAATCTGTGCCATGCTTTCTTAGGTGTGTGTGTGTGTGTGTGTGTGTGTGTGTGTGTGTGTGTGTGTGTGTGTGTGTGTGTGTGTGTGTGTGTGTGTGTCTGTGTGTGTGTGCGTGTGTGTGTGTGTGTGTGTGTGTGTGTGTGTGAAAATCAAATCTCAAATACTGCGTGTGTCAGCTACTTGGAGTACAGATGCAGAGCACTGGTCTCACAGAGAGAGTGGTGGAGGACTCAGCTTGGAACACTCGGATGAGGACCCAACTCTACAGCTGTGGTCAGTGTGGAGATATATTTGAGGTCTGGTGAGAGAAAAAGGAAACTCAGCCCCAGGATGGGAGTGTGTTCCCTATTTGCTCTTAAGGGATATTGTGTTTTGTGCAGAGAGCTACATCTGGAAATACTGTGTGTATCACCAAAACCGAAAAAAAAAGCAGGAAGATTAGTGCAAACAATCCACACCAAAGTGTAGCAACTAATAAAAACTGCAAAAAGGCACATAGGAAGGACTAGGCTTGACACCAGTTATAGAAACGCATCCACTTTATTCCACCATAAATGCATTAACAATATCATTGTATTTTGTCTAAATCAAGACTTCAACAGATGTACCACTATAATGAACAAATCAACCTTTTAAATATATAATACACACAGTTCAACCACCAATGAACTAAAATATCCAGTAAATCAATTAAATGTGATCAACCCACTCCTACATCATACAATGAAGATTAAAATGCATTAGAATTTTTATTAAAATGCTTAAAATCAAAGTATTATATCAAAAACAAACTACTTACATCCTAAAAACTGTTCATTAATAAAAAATAATAGCTCCATCTAGTGTGTAAAACCACTTATTACATCAATATAATGGATGGGAAAAGTAAATAAAAATAATTCTAAAGGGCCGTTCAAAATGAAAGGATTGTTTTTTTTTAAATTGTGTGAATAGATATGTATAAGTAAATAAAAATAATTCTAAAGGGCCATTCAAAATGAAGGGACTGTTTTTTAAAATTGTGTGAATAGATATGTATAATATATATAATAAAAAGTATATCTATGCACAATGCATAGAATATATATATATATATATATATATATATATATATATATATATATATATATATATATTATGGATCCCCTACACTACACTGACACACCACAAACCCGACAGCCAAAATGTTGACACCAAAACACCGAAACTACACAATACCAACAGTCCACATTACCGAACACCATAACACCAACTCACAACACACATATAACACAAGCACACCAAAAACCTTACAAACCTACACTAAACCTTACATACACAACTATCTATGCACTAACCCTAACCCAAACCGTAACCCTAAGGTCTGTCACTATCGCACACTTACCTTACCCGCACCCTACCCCTAAAGTCCGTCACTATCGCACACTTACCTTACCCGCACCCTAACCCTAAAGTCCGTCACTATCACACACTTACCTTACCTGCACCCTAACCCTACAGACCGTCACTAACGCACACTTACCTTACCCGCACCCTAACCCTAAAGTATGTCACTCTCGCATACTTGCACAGTTGCACTCATTTTGCATGTCGGTGTTTTCAGTGTCGGGATTTCGAACTGTCAGTTATTTCCATTGACGGTCTTCCGGTGTCGATGCTCTCATCATCAGCATTTCGATCTGTTGGTGTTCTCAGGTAGATATATATATATATATATATATATATATATATATATATATATATATATATATATATATAAATATATATATTGTTGTGTCTTTCGGCTTTTCCCGGTTAGGGGTCGCCACAGCGGAACTCCGGTCCGCTAATGATTGGTAGTTGATTTTTACGTGCCGAGTTACCAGCCCTGACGCACAACCTTCAACGAAGGTATGCCCATTCACACATGTCTCCATGCAGAAGACGCTCTGGCTGAGAATCGAACCGGACAGCGTCTTATTGTGAGGTGACAATGCTACCACAGCACCACCACCGCGATATATATATATATATATATATATATATATATATATATATATATATATATATAAAGAAATTCCAACCCCCGCCACACTACATGCTCCAGAGACCTCAACCACATTACCACAACCAACAGAACAAGCTGGAGGGACAGGTTCATAACCCAGAGACTGCCCATGCTATGGAATAGACTTCCCATACACATCAAGCAGAGCACCTCACTGGCCCCCTTCAAGAGAAATCTTGATGAGTGGATAGGAAATAGAAAATTCACCCTGGGGATCACTCCAGTGGCTCTACTTGACAGGGTCACTGGGAACTAAGGTCGGGTGGCATGATGCCAGGGTAATCCTATGGGCTAGGCTTGTAAAGGCTCCAGGGCCATTAGCCTAGTACACACCTATGAACCTATATATATGAAAAACATAACTTTAATACAGAGTTCATAATCTTGCTGCTCTCAATTTTAAAATTGGAGCTAAAGAAACATTTTCATTGAGCCCTGGTGGCATATTAGCTTCAAAAAATAGCTGCCAATATATTTCCTTACACCAGATTCTAGTCTGCAAGGACGCACCTCTAACATCCACTGGAATATCTTCCAAAACAAAAAATTGGAACCTAGCTGATATACAACTCAGAGTGTGTTTATAAAGAGCTTTTTTTTCATTTTTAGACTTAACATCACAGTAATTTTTATATATTCTCTTTCTAAGCCTGTTTTCAGTTTTTTCTATGTAAAATGCATCACATGCCTCACATTGGTTAATATGAACAACTCCTAGATCTTAGAGTATTACAATTTGTGTAAGTACTTCCTAAACTAAAATTAATGCCTTTTGGCTTTTCCCGGTTAGGGGTCGCCACAGCGGAACTCCGGTCCGCTAATGATTGTGCCCAACCTTCAAAGAAGGCACACCTATTCACGCACGCACCTACGTGCATGTCTTTAAGCATCACTAAACCACAGGGATGACATGCAGACTCCACGCAGAAGGCGCTCCAGCCGAGAATCGAACCAGAGAACCTCTTGCTGTGAAGCGACAACGTTAACCACTGCACCGTGTCCTTCCTACAGTATACTTATTCCTACTTCTACACAGACACTGTGTACAGGCCTCACATTTAAAGGTTCCAACAATTTTGTTCCTATATTTATTAATATGATCACTATTATAATGTAGTAAATCTTTGATACTTAGCCCTTTCTGAAAAATAAATTTTAAGGGCTTTCCAAAAATATTATCCAAGTCTGATGAACTAGGACATTTTCACCATTCCTTGCCAATGATAGTTTTAATAATGTTAGCATCACCATTATAACTGTTCACAAATGCACCCTTAAAATCAGTCTCATTCACCTTAACCCCTCATTCTTAGGCTTAAAAATATTAATACCATAAAGGTGAAAATGTATGATTTCTACCTTTTAAGACTTCATCCGTCACCTCATTAATCAATTTTAGGGGGTACCTTCTCTCCTTAAACATCTCTTTCAGTAACTTGCATTGTTTGAGAATATCCTGGTCATTAGAAGTCATCTTACTTGCCATGACATATTGGCCATTAACAATGCTTCTTTTTTGTTGAAAAGAGTGAGCACTGGTAAAATATAAGTAGGAGTTAAAAAATGTATCCTTCTGATAAACTATAGACTTATCCTAATTTATCTCAAATAGTTTATGGATCGTTAAGTCCAAATAATTTATCTTCTTGTAGGCAATATTATAAGTACATTTAAAAAAACCAGTTGTATTAGTAATATACTCAATAAATTCCCTTAACGTATCCTCGGTATCCATCCAAAATATACAGATAGCATCCATTTATTATTAATACAATCTCCAGCATTAAGCATATGCATAGTTAATTACAAATTTTTGTTCCAATTTGGAAAGTATAATATTGGCATAAGTGGGGGTGCAACATATCCCCATAGCCACTCCAATAATCTGCTGAGAGAAGTGGTGGATTTACTGACCCCAATATGTCAATCATTGGTTTCAACTGTATCTGCATTTTCCTTGCCTGGTAACTAGGAAATGATAACAGTGGGAGCACAAGCTTGGCGGACTAAAGGAGCAGAAGTGGAGGCAAGCGAGAATGGCGGTGATTTACATGGCAATAACTTGGATTTGGCGGAAACTTACTATAGGCCATTGCCTAAAATTTTTTTCAGAGACAGTAATGATCACGAAAGGACCGTTGAGCATGATATTCTTTCAAAAGTCCAGCAGATGCGGAGTCAAGGTAATTTTCAAACTCCATTAGACACTATTGATCACAATAATGACTTAGGAGCTTGGCTTACTAAAAATGTTCATTCTGTGACTTTGATCAACCACCATATGATAATTCTTATTCAGACACTTATCAAAATAATATTTAAAAACTGTAAGACTGTGTGTTTAAGTACATGACATTGGATTTGGACAACTGTCACTTGAAAGAATGTATAACTAGGAGCATTATCCCCAAAGGGCTTCGGGTATATAAATACCCTAACAATGTAGAAAAAGGGACTAATTTTCATAAAGAGCTTATAAAGATTTCTGATAGGTAATGGACATTATGTGGGCTATAATTAAACAAAATGAAAAAGATATGGTATTGATTTATACACAGATAGAAAGTATTAATATATGTAATGTGAATGATTTAATGTTTACAGTGGAACAAGAAAACCTAAAATAGTTTAATATTAGATCCAAGATGATGATAGGTGTAAGGTTATTGTTAATAGAAAAGTTAAGAGACTGGAGAGAAAGAGAGAGAAGGATATGATGAATTATGTGGAAAATCAATGTTATTCTAGACCTAATGGTCATAGGAAATACCCAGGGAGTTGGAAGAATTTATACCAACAGTTGGAACATAATAGGGTGGATAACTCTACAAGGGATGAAAGGCAGAAGGATAATTATAAGAAAGGTAATAATTCCAATCCATCTTTTCACATGCATCACCCTTTAAAGTTTCGCCCCTGTGGAGATTGGAGACACTCAAAAACAAAAATCCCCCTTATTTCAATCACAAAAGGGAGACGGTAACATAGAGAGGGAGATATTGATGGAGCTTACAATGTACAATAATGGAGAAATTTTAAGGATAATTTTAAATACACCTACGGCAATTATAATATATTTCATTGTAGTGTTGTTGATATTCAGGAAGTCTATTTTAATTTGTTTTCAAAAGGTTTTAAGTTCATTCCTATAAAAAATGTGACATTAGTAAGGTTTAACAGATTTTAAGTTATTTGTGTGGAAAAACAATATTGAATTATTGTTTTTTTTGGTAATGACCATGGTTCACAGCAGTGTGAAGTTCTTTGGAAGAAAAGTATATTTAACCCCCCACTGCACCCCCAATTAAAAACCTTTGAGGATCTAGCAGAAAAGGAATTACAGAAGGGGATCCAGGAAAATAAGTTTGTTTTGTATCTCCCAGTTGAGGAGAGACATGTATTGGATAAATTAAGAAAGAATAAATATTTGAGAGTGATGAAACCAGAAAAGGGTGGGGGAGGGCAGTGTTAATGGACACCATAACTTATGAAGCTAAAATGATGGATGTTCTTAGTGATAATAGTAAATATATCAGGGCCTCAAAGAATGAGATTAATGTAGCCTATAGAAAAATTGATTTGGCCATAAAAGATTTGCTGGATGAAGGGCTCGCTGATTTGGATACTTATAATTATGTGATGATTGAGAGACTTATAGAGTACCCTCGATTTTTGGCATACCAAAAACATATAGGAATAGTCTGGACCCCCCCTTGTAGTTCAATAGTGTCTGCAAATTGGTCCAAAATGTTTTCACTAGCCAAATTTTCAGATTTTAAAGTTAAAAAGATATGGAGAGATTTTTAAGCTTCATGTGAGTTTTTTAAATGTGTTAAATCTGACTTAGTTAGTAAAATGATGAGTTTTGTTTCGAATGATATTAGAGATTTGTTTATCTTTATTCCCCATGATAGATGGTTGGAATGGTTTGAGGAGGCATTAATTGACAAAGGTGAGCTCACTAACAATGACATCTAGACCTGTCTTGTGCCTATGGAGAAGGTCCTAAGGAATAATTTTATATATTTTGAAGGGGAGTTCTTTCAGCAGATTAGTGGGGTGGCTATGTGGGCATGTTGTACCCCCACTTATGCCAATATTATACTTTCCATATGGGAACAAACATTTGTAATTAACTCCACATATACTTACTGCTGGAGATTGTATGAATGATACTAGACAAGATCTACATATTTTGGATGAATACCAAGGATAGGTTAAGGGAATTTCTTGAGTATATTACTAACACAACAGTTTTTTTTTTAATTTACTTATAATGTTACATACTAGAAGATGAACTATTTGGATGAAACTATCCATGAACTATTACAGATGAAGAAGTTTAAGTCTACAGTTTATCGGAAGGATACATTTTCTAACTCCTACTTATATTGTATCAGTGCTCACCCTTTTCAACAAAAAAGAAGCATTATTAGGGGCCAATATGTCAGGGCAAGAATGATGACTTCTAATGACCAGAGTTTTCTTAAAGAATGTGAGTTACTGAAAGAGATGCTTAAGGAGAGAAGGTACCCCCTAAAATTGATTAATGAAATGATTGATGAAGTTTTAAAAGGTAGGAAGTATACAGTTTTATATTTATGGTATTAATATTTTTAAGCCTAAGAATAGTTAGATAATAAGGTGAATGAGATTGATTTTAAGGGAGTTCTTGTGACTAGTTACAATGGTGATGCCAATATTATTAAAAATATCATTGGTAAAGACTGGGAGAAATTTGGTAGTTTGTCAGACTTGGGTAATATCTTTGGAAAGCCTTTAAAATTTACTTTTCGGAAAGGGCTAAGTATCAAAGATATACTGCATTATAATAGTGGTCAAATGAATAAATATAGGTACAAATGTGATGGAGTGCTTATTAGAAATAGGAATAGGTATATTGTAGGGAGGACTTAAATTAATTGTAGTAGTCTAGGAATAGTTTATATTTTATTTATTTTATTTTTATTTTACATTTATTAACCGGGCTAGTCTAACTGGATATATTTCCATTTTCAGTAGAGGCCCGGGGAGAAAAGCTCCACATAGAGAAAAAGCAATTACATAATACAAAACAAGTCAAGAATAGAATAAGGTGCCTGGCTCAAAATAAAATTCTACATTGAAGTATTCTAAATTCATAACCTATACAGAAACAAAGGTTAATTGAACATTTAGTACATGAAAGACAAAAGGAAAAGAGAAAGACATTCATAGTAAATGTAAAAGTAACAGCAGCAGAAAAAAAGTCTTGATAATTTAATATGCTAACAGCATTATTAATAGATTTAAGAGAGACTAATAGGGAAAAAAGAGGAGTAGAAAGAAAAACCTATTAAGGCATAGGTAGTGTCCCATTAAAATAGTAAGAAGGAAAACGAGGAGAGGAGAAGAGAGAGAGAAAAGAAGTTATGGTAACCATAGTTTTAATCAGGATTAAAGCAAGAGCATAACCGGTGTTTTTTTAAGGTGTGTTTTGAGTTTTTGTTTAAAGAGAACCGAGGATGGAATGGAAGTTAGTTCGGTGGGAAGATGGGAAGATATTGCCCAATGTGAGGCATGTGATGCATTTTACATAGGAAAAGACTGAATGGAGGCTTAGAAAGAAAATATATGAACATTACTATGATGTTAGGACTAAAAATGAATAAAATGCTCTTTATAAACACAATCTGAGATGTATATCAACTAGGTTCCAATTTTTTTGTTTTGGAAGAGGTTCTAGCAGAAGTTAGAGGTGAGCACTGGGAGACTAGAATTGAGTATAAAGAAGTATATTGGCAGCTATTTTTGTTTTTGGCAGCTATTTTTGTAAGCTAGTAATCCACCAGGGCTCAATGAAAATGTTTCTTTAGCTCCAGTTTTAAAATTGACAGCAGCAAGATTATGACCTTTGTTTTAAAGTTGCATGTTTCATATTTATAGATATTTTCTATGTATTATGCCATATATATTTTATATATATATATATATATATATATATTTATATATATATATATATATATATATATATATATATATATATATATATATATATATATTGTATTATACATATTCATTCATACAATTATAGAAAAATGTGGAGCAGCAATACAAATTAAATTATGTTGATCTGCACATTATTACATTTAATATTATCTAACAATATATTTGTATATGATAGCCATATATATTTACAAAAATGGTGGGGTTGCCATGGGCACCCCCTGTGCAAAGTCATATGTGAACATGGTAGTTTATTATTGGGAGAAACAGTATTTATTTAACAGTGTGTACAGTAAATACATTAAGATGTACAGACGTTTTGTTGATAACACCTTTATGCTGTGGGAGGGGGAGCCATCACTATTGTTGGATTTCATTAAGTACTTAGAATCTACAACAAACTTTCTGAGATTTACAATATCCTTCTCACGTATAGAAATAGACTTTTTAGATGTCTCTGTGTATAGAGACAGTTTGGGTAAAATCAATACCATGCTCTTTAGAAAAGCCTGTTGGAAAAATAGTCTCTTAGTTCATAATAGCATGCATCCTAAGCACATATTCCCAAATATTATCAAAGGGCAATTAATAAGAGCTAGCAATATATGCAATGTGCAAACTGATAAAGAAAAAGAAGTTAACTACTTGGAGCAACTATTTCTGGAGTGGGGGTATGATAAAACTGTGTTTCAAACTGTAAAGAATGAAACTGCTGCTAACATTAAAGGAATTCATTCTATCAGTGTAAAGTCAGCAATGAATGCAACTGTAAAAAGGAACCTCAAGCATAATGATAAAGTACCTTTTGTTACCAAGTATGCTAGTGATACTAGCAAGGTTTGTGATATAATTAACAACAACTGGCATTTACTGATAAGGAAACAGAAAATGTTATAGGCAGAGTATCCAGTTTTGCATATAAGGACAAGAACAATTTAAAACAGTTACTTTGTAACGATCGGCTAAAGAATACTGTGTCCCCACTGAAGCTTGGAATATATCCTTGCAGCAAGTGCAAAATGTGTCAATATGTTTCTTCTGTACAGGAATTTAAACACCCTATTTTGTCCTTCATATTTCAGCCTAGATTCTATGCTACTTGTAGAACAACTATCTTAATATATATGGCAGAGAGCACATAATGAACATGTTTTTATATAGGGAAAACACAGAAACGGCTCAGACACAGAATCTATCAGCATATGTATGATGTAAAAAATAAGAACAAATTAAATGCTTTAGCTAAGCATACAGTGGAATTCCCTTCACATAATTTTAGGTTTAGGGTCCTACAAAATGTTAATAATGGCAAGAGAGGGGGGTAATTTAAACAACTTAATTGAAAGAATTGAATTAAAGTGGATATTAAAGCTGCAAGCTCATGTATACCCTGGGCTGAACAACTATGTCTACATTAAACCTGAGCTAGAAGCACGCTCACTTAAATAAGATGTAATACTAGCTGAAGACTTAATTTTAAGGGTGCATTTATTTTAATGATGTATTTAATTGGTTAATTGATAGTGCTTTTTGATATAAAATGTGTAGGGATTTTTACTGTTTTATTGAGGACTTGAGAAAGCGTGGCTTGTTCTACGTGAAAGCACTTCTCTAAATAAACCTGTTTTAAGCCATGGTGGTCATCTGGATTTTTGTGCTTCAATTTTAGAAAAACAGTGCTTTCATTTTGAATGGTCCTTTAGAATTATTTTTTATAAGGGGTGCCTTTTGTAAGGATGAAAATATTGCAAATTATGTTAGTACCTAAAAAAAAAAAAATGTGTTATTTAGCATTTGCAGTGTTCTTACTATGTATTCTTGTTGTGTGGACATTCTATTGTATTTTATCTCATACATTGTATCCTTGATTGTACTGCCTTTGGAGCTTTTCTCCCCGGGCCTCCACTGAAAATGGGTACTTCTTGGCCCAGTGGACTTCACCGGTAATCAAACTGAAATAAATAAAATAAATACATTTTCTTTTCCCATCCATCAATATTGATGTAATAAGTGGTTTTATATACTAGATGGGGTTATTAGTTATTAGGAATGAACAGCTGTATTTTAATAAATATTTGTATGCATTTTAATATTATTTTAGTATTAAGTAAATTTTTTGTTTGCTTTTGGGTAGGCTTTAGGATGTATGTAGTTTGTTTTTGCTATAATATTTTGATTTTAAGTACTTTAATAAAAATTTCTAATGATTTGTAATGTTCATTGTGCGATGTTGGAGTGGGTTGATCACATTTAATTAACTGGATATTTTAATTAACTGGTGGTTGAATTATGTGTATTAAGTATTTAAAAGGTTGATTTGTTCATTATAGTGATATATTTGATGAAGTCTTCATTAAGACAAAAATGGAGTGATTTTGTTAATGCATTTACGGTGGAATAAAGAGGGGGTGTTTCTATAACTGGTGTCGAGCCTGGTCCTTCCTGAATGCCTTTTAGCAGTTTTTGTTGGTAAATACTGTGTGCATCTGGGGGGTGGCTGCAGTGGTGCAGTGGTAGCGTTCTCTTGTTTGATTCTTGGCTGGGGTGGCTTTTGTGTTGCAGTGGTAGCGTTCTCTTGTTTGATTCTTGGCTGGGGTGGCATTTGTGCAGCATCTGCATGTCCTCCCTGCAGTCACATGGATTTCTTCCAGGTGCTCTGGTTTCCTCCCACATCCCATAGACATGCTGTAGGTGGATTGGACACTTTAAATTGGCCCTAGGTGTGAGTGTGTGCATGTGTGTGCCTTCTGTGGAAGGTTGGGCACTGGGTTGGCAACTCGACACTGTAAAACTCCACTGCACTTGTTCTGTAGAACATTGTTCTGCTGTGGCAACCCCTAACCAGGAAAAAGCTGAAAGGAGAAGAAGAAAAAAGAACTGTGTATATCTGTTTTTGTTCCCAGTGAATGTCTTTCACTAGTGGCAGTGCTGAGGTTTGAGGCTCCTACTGGCCCATAGGAGGGTTGCCACAATGATGATGAGGGACCTGGACCAGTGTGCACCATCATTCCAGCAGGTTGTCAGTGACTAAGTACTCAACTATGTCAAGCAGATGACTTGAGGACCAGATTCATGATGTCATCACCAATGTGTTTCAGATGCAGGTGAAATACATGTTGAGGAATTTCTTCCAGGAGATGGCATGCACTATGAATGACTCCTTCTGGAAGAATGGGTGTGAGATCATTTGTGAGATCAGGGAGAGCCCACAGGATCATAAGTATTGTCAATGTACTCCATTTATGTAATGCTGCCACCCTGGTGTGTTCCTATTCATCTAATTTTGCACTTTTAGATACACATTTGTGCACAATACCGTACTGTGATCATGCTTGTAGGATGTACCTCATGTTGCACACTTCACAATTCATTTTGTATGGGTTTTTATATTGTTTCTGATGTATGACAATTGTTACAATATGACACTGCCAATATCACTGTGTTGTCATGATCTTGTCGGATTCACTTTATAGCATCGAAAAACTGAATTATCGAAATTCAGTATCACAAAACTATAAAGTCAAATCCCCTAAATGCCGAATATACACAAACATGAAACACAAAACTGTAAATCTACAAACTCCCATCAAATACACATCACACACAACAAAACACATACATACACCAGCATACATACCTCCCAACACTTCCCTACAATAAACATAATACACACACACACGCACAACCAAACACATACATACACCTACCCCCCACACCCTCCATACTTATATATATTTACTAACTCTGAGGTCGCACAACACTCCAAAATACACACAACCCAGCATAGCACATTCCACAACACCCCTCATAAACACATATCACATACACACAAACACCAGCACTCCCAACACTAACACATTCACACTGCACAACACCTCCCCTAACCCACACCTCAAACACCCCAACACACTCAAGCATACACAAACTCTCCCCAAAACCTCAAAAACAGTACACTTACCTAATACACTATCTGTACCATGGGTTCAATATAATCCAGTCAACACTTCCTGGTTCGCAGTTTTCGTCCATTCGACTTTACAGGCTCGAAATTCTAAAATTCGATATTTTAGCATTTCGAGCATGTAAAGTGAATCCTCTCATCAGATACTAATGTTCCTACAGACAATGTTACTCTGTATGTGGCTCACCTTTTCTCCATGCCTAGCACGATAACAGTGTTACCGCAGATGTAGTCTCCCCTTTTCTGTGACTTACATGTCTTCCACAGGTGGCATCCCACCTATGTGACACACTTGTCTTGCTGGCAGTCTTCAAATGCATACATTGACAATTTCCACCATTAAAAATTGTGATACATTACACATTTTACATTTCATAAAATTCCACAATGTATTGCAATTCTCCTGAGACTACTTTCATATGTGAGATATATGTGCATATTTTGGGTCTATATTAGAACATCGAAGTTTCAGAATTTTGAATGTTCTAATATCAACCCCAAGTAACCAAAAACTGAAAATAGCTAAGTTACAGAAAACCGAATTCTTTCCTAGGGAAAGAATTCGGTTGTCCATTCTTGTCATGTCGCTATTTTCAGTGCTGTGGTGGAAAGTTACGGGTCAGGTTCAGGTAAGTGTGCGATTGTATGGATGTGAGGGTTAAGGCGAGTTAGGTGAGTTAGGGTTAGGGCACGGGTCCGGTAAGTGTGCGAATGTGTGGACATGATGTTTAGGGTGGGGTAGGTAAGTTAGGGTTAGGGTGCGAGTGAGGTGTGTGTGTGACAGTGACGGACCTTAGGGTTAGGGTTTGGGTTAAGGTAAGTGAGTAGATAGTGGTGTATGTACAGTTTAGTGTAGGGTTAGATGTAAGATTTTAGGTGTATGTGTGTGGATTATTGTTTGTTTGGTGTGCTTGTGTGTTGTGTGTATGTGTTTTGGAACAGCAAATTTGTTCCCTAGGAAAAGATTCGCTGTTCTGAATTTTCGATGTTATCAATTTTTGGTTAATAGGGGTCGATATTAGAACATTTGAAGTTCTGAAACTTCAATGTTCTAATATAGACCCCATATTTTGCACAATCTTGTTAATGTTTTGGTTTTTATACACCTGTTTACATACATGGCATGCCAATGTGTTTGCTCTAGTAGTGACCCTCTTGTGTTAGGAGGTCTCAATGGCACTATGCTCTTGTGTGTGATTTAATGATAACTTCTGTGCTATGTAGTACACTGTTTTATTCTACTGACATAATGTATGCCTTTCGTGAGAAAATTTCAATAGCCTGTCACATTGACAGTGTTACTGACATGGTTTGGCATTCCTCATTGACTTTTTGAATTCCATGTTGTTATCATGTGAATGGCACAAGTAGTGAGTAACCACACCATACTGCCTTCTTATTCTGGCACACTGCTGTAGTGTGCATATAGTCTGTATTCTAACATGTACACCTTGCCTGCATAAAGCATGTGTTAACATACCTGTTCAATGGTCATTATGTATAATATGGTAGCCTTCATTTGTATGGCTGTATAGTTGGATGCGCCTAACATCAGAAGCATATTAGCCACCCAGTGTACAGTTATAATATATATATATATATATATATATATATATATATATATATATATATATATATATATATGTGTGTGTGTATTTTACCTACATATGTTATTTCATAGTTGCATGTAAATGACTGTTCTCTGATTAGTCATACACATTTAGATGTGCTATTCATATAACTTTCTGTAAGTGTGCCACCTGGCATCTTATGTTAGCATGGCAGTATATATGGGTATGTGCTATTCAAACCTATGTTTATGTACCAATGCTATTTGCTGTTTACCTGTTGCACATTATGTGTTGTCTGTGTCACTTGTGCACAGATATGTTTATAGCCATCACCAATGCACACAGCACGTGTGTCAGATGTTGGCCAATTGCTTCAATATATATATTGCAAGAGACGTGGAGTCCTTCTTGCTTTGGGGCCACATGCATGTGTAACTGGTTTCCTTATATCTATTTGCTTTATTCTGCACCAACTTTCACTTGCTATCATTTCTTTACTAATGTGGATATATGTTGTCCCTTTCCCCTTATTGCTTTGGCCTATATGTTTCACATATATATCTATAGAATATGTATATGTGTATGCTCATTTTCCTGTAACTTATAATAATTTTAATATAGGTGTACTGGGACAATATGGCATTGTGCCACCATGTTGGGTATCATACACATGCACATGCAAGGTATATATATATATATATATATATATATATATATATATATATATATATATATAGATACACACACACACACACACACACACACACACACACACACACACAAACACACACACACACACACACACACAAGGTAGTGGCAATTGAGTGCATTCCATCAGTGTTTATGTTTTAATTGTGTGTTGTGCAGTACTTAGACATTTGTATGCTTCATGTCTAGTCACAGGCTTACATTCCTTAGCTTTTATTATTCATATGCTATTTCATAATGTATATACATCACTGTGCTCTTCAAATTTCATGTCATTGGTGTGGGTATGTGTGATGAGCTTTCTTTTTTAATTTTGACAGATCTTTTTGGTTTCTAATACCATGACAGGAATGAACCCCATTCCTAAGTCAAAGTACGATTATTGTTCAAGAAATTAATATTGTTTCACTCTTTGATGTCAGCCAAAAGTGCTCTTCACAGCACCAGCAATGTGCTCAGTAATGACTCCTTCTGTAATTCGTAAGGAGTTACATGCACTGGTAACATATCTAAATATGATTGTAGATTCTTTTTTATAAGACTTGTTGCTCCTACAACTATTTGAACTGTCTGAGTATTTTGTTTTCCACATTGCTTTCATTTCTGCCTGCAAATCTTAATATTTTATGACTATGTGTCTCTCTGTATGTAAGACACTCTAGTTACTTGGTGTAGCAATTTCAATGATCAATGCTACTTTTGTCTTCTTTTCATGGACCACTATATCTGGTTTTCCTGCATCTGTCTTTTGAAATGTTGGTAATGGGTGATCCCATGTGATGTAGACTTCATCATTTTCTATAATGCTCTGTGGCTCATGTTTCCAGTGTTTTTCAGCCACTTCAATTCCATAATGTTTGCACAATCCCCAGTGCAACAGTCTTGCCACATTATTATGCCTTTCCGTATACAATTCTTCTTCCATTAGTATGTCACAACCAGCAACAAGGTGTGTGACTGTTAACAATTCTGTTTTACAAAACCTACATTTGTCTGTTTCTCCCACATGTTCAATGGACTTTGTAAACCAATGTGTATATAGACCACTATCTTTGGCCACCAATATTAACTTTTCATCTTTTGGTTTGATTTTGCCTCTCCTTAACCATTCCTGCATTTGATCCTGATCCACATGAGGTTATTCCAGAAGTTTTTACTTGCAACTATATTTATGCATTTTCAACATTTCTTGCCTTCTCATTTGATCCTTTACCTTATATTCTTTTGTTTGTTTTTTGACACATTCAGTTGCTGCCTGATTTTTATCTACTTCTGGTTTTATTTCCATTCCTGCTTAATGCCAACATACTTCTGCTAGACTAAGCAGGAAAGCCATCTTGGAGTTATTCTCCTCATGTTTCAAAACTTTCACAACATTTGGGTCTTGTGAGGTCAGCAGATATGTGTGCAGTCCCACAGTTGCAGATCTATACATGTAATCAATTTCAAGGAGGCCCATACCTCCGTCGGAATGAGGAATATATAATATTGGTATGCACTAATTTTTATAAATCATTTGGTGAGCATGAAGCATCCTCCATTTTCCTGTCTAATCTATCCAACACATTTTGGGGCCAGTCAGTCACTCCAAAACTGTAAGTTAGGACAGGAAGAGAAAATTGGTTTATAGCCTGAATTTTGTTCCTAGATGTCAACACTGTTTTCAGGATTAATTTAAGTCTTCTAAGATATCCCTTACTAAGTTTTATTTGCATTTGTTCATATTTTATTGTTGAGTCTTCATCAATTCCCAAATATTTATGCACTCCCTCTTGCTCAAGTTCTTTTATATCACATTCTTGTCCCAAACTGATGTCTTCTTGGTGCTGCAGTTTTTCTGATTTTAAAGATTACTTTTGCACATTTATCAAGACCAAATGATATTCTTATAGCATCTGAAAAAGTTTTGACTACTTGCAGTTGTGCTTTCAGTTCCTCATCTGATGAGCTATACAGTTTTAAATCATCGACAAAGAGAAGATGAGAGGTCTTTACACTTTGTTGTTTTCTAGAAGCCAAATTATAGCCATGGCCTAATCTGTTAAGAGACAGCTTAAAGGGTTAAGGGCAAGACAGAATAGCAGCGGTGACAGGGAGTCATCCAGGAATATCCCCCTTTGAATTTTTTACCCTGGAATAATAATCCGTCCTTTATCATGGCTTAATTGCAAAGTGGTCTGCCACAGTTTCATGTTCACTGTAATGTAGGGTGTACCTTAGGGTCTATATTAAAATTTTGAAGAGGTATTTCAGCAAAAAAACTCTTCATCGACACGTACTGAATGAACGCACTAAACTGCAATCGTTCAGAACAGAGATTTCTTTCCCTGGGAAAGAAATCACTTGCCCTCAAACTACGAGCACACCACTTCAAACAAAACGGGAAGAAATCGCTCTTCTGAATGATCATGGTTTAGTGTGTTCATTCAGTACCTGTCAATGAAGAAGTGTTTGCTGAAATGCCTCTTTGTGATTTTAATATAGACCCATATCTTATACATTATTAAGCACTCTTTTATTCACGAATATGGGATAATATCAAATGCTTTTCTGTAGTCAATCCATGCCATACTTAGATTCTTCCCCTTTTTACAGTTCTCCATTATGCCTTTATTTAGCAACAGATGATCCTTTTATTCCATATGACTTTCTTTTATTACCCTTTTGTTCTGTTGCCATGATTGAATGTTCTTCTAAATGAATATAAACTCTGTTGGCATCAATTCTAGTGTATAGGTTTTATGTCATTGGAAGGCAAGCCATTGGTCTATAATTTTTAGGATAACTTGCAGGTTCACTCTTAAGTACAAGCATTTTTTTCCTGTTGTTAACCAGGTTGGTGTCTGTTTGGGCTGCGTGTATAAATAGTTCTTGCTCATGGCTAAATCTTTGTGCAAAGATGTTAATATTTTTAGCCAGAAGTTAAGTTCTGCATCTGGGCCTGGGGTTTTCCAGTCAGAGGCTTTTCTTAACTTTTGATCAATCTCTCTGGCTATTACTTTATCCCATTTCATATCCTGTACCTTTGAACTTCTTATTCTTTCTTTTACTTCTTCTGTCCATTTAGCAACTTTGCTATGTTCCACAGGATGTTCATAGATATTTCTCCAAAATGTATCTATTTTTTTCTTTTTTGGGTGGTCTTTCAATTCTGTTTACCTTGTTTCCCAATTTTCTATAGAACTTTTTAGGGTCATCAATAAATTGCTTATTTTGTACTTTTCCTTTATATTTATCTGTGTATCTTCTAAGTTTTTCTGCCTATGCTGAGATTTTTAGTTTATTAGTTGCAATAGTGCAAGATAGATCCTGATCCATTATAAATACTGCACATTGTTTTTATCATGTCTATCTTTCTGAGTGTTTTAGTTGATCTATTCCCTCTTCTATACTCTTCTAACAGTGATAATTCTTATCTTAATTGCTTTCTAGTTTTCTCTATTCGATACTTCTATGATAGTATTCAAATTCTCCCCTTCCTTTCCCTTATTACCCTGTGTTCTTGTGGTAGAATTTAATCTGTTATTAATTTAGCTGCACAGTAATACTGTATATCCTGTTTACTGCTGTTGTATCACATGGATCTCCATGGACAGTCCTAATTACTGCATTCATTTGTTTTATCAAACTTCTGACTTTTGGGGTTTTATTGACCTTCTGCAGTTTATTTCTTTTATTGATCTTAACATTTCTATCTATATCTATTAAATCAAGCAACTCTTCTCTTAGCTAATTTTCTTCTAAACTAAGGGCACATTTTTTGTTCTCCACTTTTACAGAGAGTTCTATACCATCTTCCTGTGGTACATTCTCTATAATTTCATCCTGTATTATCCATTGCTCTGTCATATGGGAACCCACTGGCCTATTACTCCTCAACATTGACTGTGTCAGAGTTGCCACAGTTTCCTCTTTCTTCCCTTGATGTCCAGCTTCAAGTTAACATTTATACTGGTTTCCTGTGGAAGGCTCCAAAATATCTTCATATGATAACTGTTTAGTTCCTTCCTGTTCCACTGGTATCTCCTTAATTTGGATGTCTGTTGCTCTATCCTGCTGTGGTGTTTTCTGAGTTAGATTTTCTACACTCAGTTCTTCACTTTGCAGGTACCCCATATCCTCAGTTTCTATTTCTTTAACTTCTCCATTACTAATCTTCTTTTCTACTTTTGCTTTTTGTCTTCTTATTTTTCGTATTGTAAAATTTTCCATGTCAGGATTCCTATGACTGCATTTCTCTTCAAATATCTTTGGTGCAGCTTTTTTTGAATTGATTAATTTTGCTATCTCCTTTGCATATACCATATTAAATCTCTTTTTCTTTCCCACGTCCACATTTCTTCTTCAGATGTCTCCTGATCTTCTTGTTTCTCTCTACTTTGGGGACTCGTTTCATTATGTTGTGATGTATCCTGTGTTAGACCTTCTACGCCAAATCCTTCACTTTGCATGCATTCCATAACTTCAGCTTCTGTTTTTTAACTTCTACTTCACTAATCTTCTTTTCTACATTTCCTCTTTGTTATATTATTTTTTTATTGTGAAATTTTCCATATCTGGATGCCTTTGCCTGTATTTCTCTTTGAATATCTTTGGAGCTGCCTTTTTTGTATTTATTTATTTGGCTTTCGACTTTGCATAAATACTGCACCATATCAAATGTCTCTTTCTCATGTTTCTATTTCTTTTTTATACTTTTTAAAAATCTCTAGGTTTTGTTGTTTATATTTCCACACTTCCTCAGATGCTTCTTTTTCCAAACAGATCAAAGTTTCTTGGTCTATATAATGTTTTTCACAAATCTGTTGTAGTAATGAACACAAATTTTTATTTGAGGCTTCTGACAGTTTTTCTCGTGAAAGTATTTTTCTCTCCTCTAATTTCTCTCTTAATCTTTTTGTATATCTTGTGTCTGGAAATTCTGGGCTTTTTGCATAATAGTAACGATACATCATTTATTTCTTATCTTCAATAGTCCACTCTATCATCTTTATTGCTCTTCTATGGTCTATCAGTTTTTGTGATTTTTGTGGACTGCTACTTCCTTCTACAATGGGGGGGGGCATCATCCCCCTGGGCCTGGCTTAGCCCCACTGTAGGAATATGCTCTTCAAATTTCATGTCATTGGTGTGGGTACTTGTGATGTCTTTGTATGTCACACATCTACATTGCATACCTGAATACTATTTGGCATCTGGATTCTATTTCTTTTATTTCAGTGGTGTGTATATTTATTATTTTTGTACACAGCCACATTATTATGTTGCTACAGTACTGCTATTTGGCACTGTGCTTAGTCATTTGTTTATCACATGCAAGGTTGGAGGTTCTAACTTACCCACCGGTTGTCTGCTCCTACATTTCTTTGATTTGATTTGATCCTTGCTGTTTCTTGGCTCACACATACAACACTCATTTTGGTATGTGTGTTACACAGTTTGCAATATCTCAGCATGCTTTGTTAACTGGTATATATGTATTTTAAGGTGCGCCATGGCTGGTATGCATCCCTACCCTGTTTGTCATTTTTCCTTCACCCGTGTTGTAGAGTCCCTATGCATGCTGTCTGTGTAACCTCCCTATCCTTTATATACATTACTGACCTTGGTCTGTCATGTCTTGTTATATTTGCTATATTTTTGTTTTCGTGCTATTACTTACCTTCCCTTTCCATATCTTTTCCATTCCTTCAATTCAGCAAAAAAAGGGCCATATTCCTATCAAAAAAAAAATTGCCCATGCCCCTCTGATGCTCCCTCTGACCTTTCTACTCCACCATCCCTTTTGTGTGCCCCTCTTCTTCATCCTCACCTCACATCTGTTATTCTATCACCCTATTTCTTTTGGTGTGTGCATGTTTTTGTGTTCCCCACACATCCCACACCCATTGTTAACTACTATTAGCTATGGTGATGTGGCAATGACTTCTCCTTCACCTTAACTGATTCATTTTTTTATTGGAAATTTTGCAGATTACGACATATTTCACAAATGATGATGGGTGTGTTCGTATATGTCCAGCTATGTTTTATGACGATATCTATAATTTTTTTTGGATATTTGTCATTTTTAGAATATTGCTGAAGCATATTTGTCTTCAGCCAGTAATTTCCATGCATTACAGATACATTCCTTGAGTTTGCATACCTTCTGCAGACATGCATTTGTAGTGCACATGTATCAGTTTATGGATGTTTTTTCCTTGTCATACAATTTTGCCCAGAATGATTATGTGTGCTGACATCACAGATTATTTGTCATGTCTGTATAATGCTGAGTTATGCTCACATATAACGCGGCTTTCCATAAGTCTTGCATAATCTGTCAATGTTTATGGAATCTGGCCCATAGTTGCCTGTGTATATCTCCATGCATCTGAAATAAGGTCCAACTTTTTCAAGCAATATTATGGGCCACTGAAACAAACAAGTTTCTCTGGAGTACAGTGCCTAATTACCATCTCTGAAATCACCAGTGAAGTACAGGTAGTTGTGAAGATGTGAGGTATTGCCAGCTATACTAGGAGAAGAAGGGCAGTGGATGTGTAACATATGCCAACACAGCTAGCTGGTATTTAGTAAATATTTATATGTTATTTAAATATCAAACTGATTGGTACAGATGCTTGTGCTGAAAATGGATTTGTGAAGTTACTTGTGCTAAAAATGTACCAACAGTGGGTCCTGACTGTATGTAACTGAATTAAATATATATACATACATATAGATATATAGATACATACATATAGATATATATATATATATATATATATATATATATATATATATATATGTTAACAGAGGACACTGGAAGAGAAGAGGTTAAGCTTAGTTCCAGCTAACTTTGGAAAATACTAAGAAATTACATTACTGGGCCTAGGCCATAAAGATGTTATCTCATAGTTTTGAATGAAGTCGGAGATGCAATGTTTGTATGCATGGTTTGTTAGTCTCTGTAGGGAGAGTAGACATTTGTAATTGCTTTATGACTTCCAGAAGCTGCACCAGATCTGAGCAATGCTCTTGTGTTTGTATTATTGACATGTAGGTGCTAAATCCTGGCAGTTTCTAGCAATGGGGGATTGCATGAGAGCCAGAAGTCAGATGACCAGATGTATGCAATGTCGTTCTGTACAGAAATAATGTTTTAATATAAGTTGAGACAGAAGTATCAGGGCTGTCTGTTTCCTGGAACCTCACCTACTTAATCTTTCCTTGCTCTATTAGATAAGTAGGAGCAGTAATTCTCCAGATCAGTAAGGAAAATATAGTGATAGTAGTTAAATATTGTTTTTCTGTAACTGTATAAATCTTTTCAGCTGTGTTATTTTTAATATTTCTTGTGACTGAAACTCTGGTCTTTACCATAAATAGATATTTCATATTTATGTTCTTTTATTATTTATTATTAAATATATTTAAATTTTTCATTGTGGCTGGTCCTTTACAGAACATTTTAACATTTCAGAGTACTTATATCCATTGTGACACTGTGCAGACTCCTGAAGCATGGCTGTTTGCGCAACATTACTATTTGTATTAATATTGAATCCACTCAGTATAATTGGGTACCCTTGCAAGATCCTTAGGTAGCTGGCTTTGCAGTGTCTGGTGGCAGTGATAACTAACTTATAGTCTGGGCAGAAGGGGGTATGGTAGGTAAATCTGTGCCAGTCTCCCCAGGTGTGTGTGTGTGTATGTGTGTGAGTGTGTGTGTGTGTGTGTGTGTGTGTGTGTGTGTGTGTGTGTGTGTGTGTGTGTGTGCGCGTGTGTGTGAAAAACAAATCTCACAGTATGTGTGTGTCAGCTACTTGAAGCAGGGACACAAAGCACTGTTTGCACAGAGATGGTGCTGGAGGACTTGGCTTGGACACTCAGCTGAGGACTTAACCCTATAGCTGAGCTAGTGGGAAGTGTTATTGGGGCTCTGCAGGGAAACAGATATAAAGAAATCCAGAGCCTGAGCTGACTGTGCTCCCCAGTGTGCTCTTAAGGGAAATTGTGCTTGATGCAGAGAGGTCTGCATCTGGAAATACTAAGTCTTTCCATTTGTATTCTAAGGGAATGTCCATCTCCAGTGTCAGTGGTGAGGATTCAGACTCTTTGATTTCTGGTCCAGAGGAGTCATGTTACATATTGATGGCAGTAGTGGGATATTAATTGAACTTTTGTAGCCTGTAGGCAGTTGTCACTAAAGGTGCTTGGCCTCTCGGCAGCAGCAATGTAAACATTCAGAGTTTCATTTCACCACAGTTGTATGTATTTTTTTGTTAGTTATTTTAGTCAGGGAAAGCAGGCAAATATGTCAGCAGAGGATTATGGCAAGCTGACAAAGAACCAGTTGGCCAAGGGGTGCGAAGGCAAAGGACTGGTGTATGCCAACCTGACTAAAAATAAATTATTTCAGCCATAGTCACAGCTCGGACCAGAAGGATAAGCAGTCTGGTGATAGGAATTTGCAGCCCTCAGAAACAGGACACCTTTTCCACAGAGGATGTAAAAACTCATCTGAGAGACTTGAACTGGAGGCCAAATATTTGGAAATAGAACAGGAAGAGAGACTGCAGCATTTGGAGGCTAAAGAAAATGAGAAGCACCACCAACATGAGAGGGAGATGCTGACTGTTCACCAGGGTCATGGATGTAATGAGGAAGGGAATAACCAAACCCCAGTAACAATAAAAGTCAATAAATTTCTTCCACAATTTGCAGAGTGGGTGGGATGATTTTGATAGTTGTATTCATATATTGGAAAGAGTTTGTAAATGGTATAATGCTGACCAAGACCTCTGGGTACTGTTCCTGACCCCCTTACTCCATGAAAAAGCTGTAACTGCTGTTTACAAATTGTCAGATATTGATTGTTTAAACTAGAAAAAGAAAATAAATATTTTCTTGAATGTTTTAACACCTGAAGCTTACAGAAAAAAAATTGTGAGCATAAATGCAAAGCAGATGAAAGGGTGTTTGACTATATTGCAAAATTAAACACTTATTTTCATAGGTGGATGAGTGGGTGTCAGGTCACCACTTTTGCAGGGCTGACAGACCTTTTGGTGAGGGAACAACCCCTCCACACATTGCCTGAGGACATGAGAATCTGGTTGGCAGACAGAGTGTAACTCTGCAGATGAGCTGGGAAGAATGAGGGTCTCTATTTAGCAAGCAGGGCATCACTGTAAAGGAAAGGGATACCCTGTGCTGCACATGGATATAAGGGAACCCATGGTGAGCAGCCTAAACCACCCCAACAGAGTCCACCAGTAACAGGGGAAGCCACTAGTTTTGGTACATGGCCAGGATCAAGGGTTAAATTATTTAAATATAACTAGTGGGGCCATGTATCATACATATATCTGTGGAAGCAAGGTGTGGAACAAAAGGTGTGGGAGCCAGCAAGTGGGAAAAACAGTATGCCAGTTGTAAGTTGTCTGGAGACAACACGGGTACCAAACTATCATAAGAGTTTATCCTATCTTAGTGGATGGAAAACAGGCCACTGCTAAGAGAGACACAGGCTCTGACATATCCATTGTGAAGCTTGCAGTGGTTAAAGAGGAACAGTACTTGCTTGGGCAGTCCACTCCAGTCAGACATTTAGAAGGGACCCCATTCCAAATGTCTTATGCCAGGGTTCACCTTGAATGGGAGGGTGGAAAAGGAATCAAGCATGTAGGTGTGTTTAAGGATATCCCTGCAGATGTCCTGATAGGGAATGATTTTGATAATGCAGTAACTTGTGTGCATGTAGTTACATGCAGCCAGGCTTGGAAACAGGCATTTGGGTCTGGTAGCCTGGAGGAAACCCAGACAGACACCACAACTGAAGACAGGGCTGGTGAAGTGACTATTTCATGGAGGGAGCTACCATGTAGCAGTGAGCCTGAAGGTGAGGCACAGCTGCTGGTAGGTACTGATGGTCCCTTGTACAGTGTGACTGCAAGGGCAGAGGTGAGTGGTAGCACCCAAGCTGACAGTGAAGTACCACTGTCAGAGGATATCAGACTTCCTGTGGAAGAGGAGCTTGGAAGAGTCACAAAAGTAGAGCTGAGACAGGCTCAGCTATTAGACCGTACATTACAAGGCTTGGGGGAGGCAGCGAAGGAGGCACCTGATTCACAGTGTAAGGGGAAATCTGTATACTGAAACAAAGGGTTACTGTATGGAGAGTGGACCCCTGAAGGGGGGCTAGAGCATGAGGTAATACAGCAGTTCGTAGTGCCTAGAGCCTACCATCTGACAGTTCTAGCCATAGCCCATAACATTCCTTTTCCAGGTCATATGAGCATAAAGCACACTAAGAGATGTATTATGCAGACCTTTTATTGTCCTGGGATTGCAAGGTATGTAACAGGGTACTGCAGTACATGTGAGCAGTGCCAACAAGTAGTAAAGGCTGGAGACAAGGTCAAAGCTGCTTAGATGCCTTTGCCTGTGATTGAAGAGCCATTTCAGAGGGTATCTATGCATACTGTGGGGCCTTTCAGTACCACATGTTGCACAGGGAACAAGTATATCTTGGTGTTAGTAGATTATGCTACTAGATACCCTGAGGTAGTGGCTCTGTCCTCTATTGAGGCAGAAAAGATGTCAAACACTTTGTTAGAGATTTTCATCAGGGTAGGTTTCCCTAGTGAAATACTGACTGACAGAGGTGCCAATTTCATGTCAGACTTGCTGGCCTGTCTGTGGAAGTGCTGTGGGGTGAAGCACCAAAAGATCACCCCCTACCACTCCCAGACTAATTGTCTTGTAGAGAGGTTAAACTCTACACTAAAGACCATGGTATGGACATTTGCAGACCCATTTAAGAGAGAGAGAGAGTGGGACAAATATTTACCCCTTCTGCTGTCTGCTTACAGACAAGTACTCCAGGAATCCACAGATTTTTCACCCTTTGAGTTGCTGTATGGGCATAAGGAGAGGGGGCCTTTAGATTTGATTCATGATGAGTGGGAGGATGAGTGTGACTCACACAAGGTGTTTATTGTGGTATATGTCCTAAACCTCAGGACAAGGCTTAGGGAGCTCATGGGCTTGGCTTAGAAGAACCTGGCAGGAGCCCAACAACAGAAAAAGATCTGGTATGACAGGAATGCTAAAGCCCGTGTGTATGCTGTGGGACAGCAGGTGATGGTTCTCATTCCTGTCAGACACAATAAGCTGCAGGCAACTTGGGAGGGGCCCTGCAAAGTGGTAAGGAAGGTCAGTGGTGTTAAATACATGGCAGACCTGCTAGGGAGGAGGCAGGTGCACATATTGTACCATGGTAACATGGTGAAACCTTACCATGATAGGGAGGCTCTAGTGCTGAGTATTTGCAGTAGGTGGCAGGAGGAGTCTAAGGGGGATCTATGGCTACATTGAGCCAGCCAGTAAAATGCCAAGTTACTAAGTTGTAGCCTAGGGTTGCAGGCATATGACATGACAGTGCAGCACTGTAGTGGGATCAGCAATGCCAATGTAGATGGGTTCTCAAGTCAGAGCATAAGTTAAGGTATTCCCAGACAGACCCATTCCATTCAAACAATGTTTCTCAAGGGTCATTTGAAAAATTAGCTTGAGTCTTCAAAGAGGGAAGAGATGTGATGATATGAGGTATTGCCAACTATGCCAGGAAAAGTAGGGCAGTTAATGTGTAACGTATGCCTGCACAGCTAGCTGGAATTTAGTAAAGAATTACATGTTATTTGAATATCAAACTGATTTGTTCAGATGCTTGTGTGGAAAATGGATTTGTAAAGTTGCTTGTGTTAAAAATATACCAACAGTGGGTGTTGACTGTGTTGTAACTGAATTTTATATATATATATATATATATATATATATATATATATATATATATATATATATATATATGTGTGTGTGTGTGTGTGTGTGTGTGTGTGTGTGTGTGTGTGTGTGTGTTAACAGAGGATACTGGAAGAGAAGAGGTTAAGCTCAGCTTCAGCTGACTTTGGAAAATAGTTGTTGTGTCTTTTGGCTTTTCCCAGTTAGGGGGTGCCACAGTGGAACTCCAGTCAACTAATGATTGGCAGTAGATTTTTCATGAATGCTGAGGTGCCAGCTCGGCGTTCAACCTTCAACTAAGGCACGCCCATTACACATGTCTTTCGAACGCCCACATAACTGCGGGGAGGACATGCAGATTCCACAGAGAAGGCACTCCCCACACTCCAGCCGAGAATTGAACGGGAGAACCTCTTGCTGTGAGGCAACAACGCTACCGCTGCACCATCGTGGATTGACTTTGGAAAATAGTAAGAAATTAAATTACTTTCAAACTTGAAAGATCATCCCTAGTAGTCGACGGCAATAAAATTAGTCTTACCATTTAAATAAAGCTGTAGTCACAACATGTTACAGACTAGTTGGAATAGTATGCAAAACATTAACTCTTTTGAAAATGATTGTAATTTCTCAGTAGGCCTTGAGCATTTATCCATCATGTTTTCAGTTTATCTATTCATGCTGGATAGTAGTTAACATCTGCTGTTCTTTCTTTGAATGTTCCCATATCCAAGTAATTAGTAGGGATACACTGAAATGATTTCTCACACAGAGTGCTGCACAATTTTTTTCCCTCTTTAGCAAAATACCTTCTGTCTGCATATAATTTCAACTTCATAAGTCTAGCATTCAGCAATGATCTGTGGATATTACATTGTGGATAATAATTTGCATTAAGTGTGTATCGCTAAGCAGCTATTTTGACATCTGATAGTCTCATATCAGTGATAAAAAGGCTTTCCATTCCAACAGGGATTTGTGTATCCATCCCTTCACTAAAGAAATCTTCCTGGCACACCAAATATTTTCTTGAAAGTATGCTTGCTGCATACATGCAGAGTGTAAAAACCTCTGTAACTTTAAAATATTGGCATGCAAATGTGATGGTATCGATATGTTTTTCTTGCAAGATACTTTCCAATAGCTTATGTTCAGAATAATACTTCATGTGTCAAATACTGCCTGCTCATATTTACATTAATAATTGTGAAACTGTGTTGCATAAAAGCTACTGAAAGCTATTGTTTTAAGTTGCATCACAGGCAATGCAACGCATTTATACTTGATCTTTGTATAGTGCAGATAGAGAGGTATTAATGGGATTAGTATACTTAAGAAAATGGTAACAATATGCATTCTTATTTCTATAAATATATCAATACAGATAAATAAGTTGCTGATAGTATGTATGTTGTTTGAGTAGTTGCTTAGATGCTGTAAGCTGTCTACAACGTATTACAAAATTAGTATTTAATTTTTATTGTGGCTTATAAAATCCAGTTTAAGAATTAGAATCTAATGAAAGTTTAAAGATGAGATTGTGCTGAATAGTTTGATATATATATTTATTAAATAATGCAGATGTTTGTGTGTACTGTAAGTTAGTAACCTGATTGTACCAAATAGCTTAGGATGCAGCCATTAGAATTTATAATGCAATGCTCTGCATTTCCAGTGAAGATAATGAATTCAAGTTAACCCTCTAGATCTCAACACTGTATTAAAAATTTGCAACTGGAAACCTTTACTTACCCTGAACTTGGACCTTGCAGTGGACTATTTTAATAATACTTTCATCAAGGCCCTTGACCAAATAGCACCCATAAGAACTATTAGAGCTAAAGTCCACTCAGCTCCTTGGCTTACTAACCCCACTAGAGCCCTATTAAAATCTAGAGACAAGGCATGGAAAACCTGGAAGAAAGACAACACTAGTCTTTCTAAACAAAAATATCAACATCTTAGAAACCAGGCTAAACAGCAAATCAAGCTTGATAAACAAAACTACTACATAAATATCCAAAACAAATACTCCAACAACCCACAAAGATTCTGGCATGCAATTAACTCCCTACTAAAACCAGGAAAAAACATCACACCCTCTCCCACCTCAACCACCACAGATACAGCTACTGAAATAGCCTCAAAATTCAACCAACATTTTACAGAATCCATTAACTCACTATCCACCCAATTAGCCAAAAATAGCTACAAACCCATACCTACAGCACCTAACAACTCAGCTCCTCTTACCTTATCACCTATCCCAACCTCTACAATAAAGAAACATCTCTCAAAACTAAAACTCACTACCCTTGCAGCAGATGGGCTACCAGCACATTTCCTAAAAATGGCAGCCAACTCCATAGCCTACCCAGTCTCAATCCTTATCAACCGCTCTATACAGGAGTCATATATCCCTCATCTGTGGAAGGTCTCCTATATCATTCCCCTTCATAAGGGGGGAACCTCCTATGATTTCTCAAACTACCAACCTATCGCTATTCTGTTACCTTTATCTAAAATACTAGAAAAATGTATACACTCTCAAGTCATGCACTTCCTAAACTTAAACAATCTCCTCTCACCCACACAACATGGCTTCCAACCACACCATATTACTACCACTGCCCTTCTCTCCTTCACAGACCTAGTTAACCAACACAGGAATAACAACATATATGTATCAACCATATTCCTCGACCTCTCCAAAGCATTTGACATGGTCTCTCACTCCATACTAATAGACACCCTCACCTCCCTAGCCTTCACCCCAAACACTATCACTTGGTTTAAAAGTTACCTATCAGAACGACAACAAGCTGTCCGGTGGCAAGGAGCTTTATCACCTCTACTCCCAACCTCCATTGGTGTACCCCAAGGCTCTATACTAGGACCTCTTCTCTTCTCAGTTTTTACCAATAACCTACACACATCTACCATGCATGCCTCACTAATCCAATACGCAGATGATTCCACCCTTATATGTTCAGCACCATCCCTGACCACCCTACAGCATCTCACCCAAGAGTCCTTCACCTCGGTAGAAAGATGGATCACTAACATTCAACTTATCTTAAACCCTAACAAAACCAAACTACTACTTTTTACCCCAAACAAATCAAAAACAACTCCAGCCTCCTTCTCCATCTCCTCTGATAATGGTACTATCGTCTCTCCCTCTCTCCACACCAAGCTCCTTGGCATCGAAATAGACAACAACCTCCACTTTAACATCCATATCTCACAAACAATAAATAAAGTGCACAAAAAATGGGCTCCTTATACAGGCAAAAGAACTTTCTTACTAATCATGCTAAAATCACCCTAGCTCAAACCCATCTCCTATCTACACTACTGTATGCTGCCCCAATTCTTACTCACATTAGGAAATATGACCTAGACAAACTTGAGTCCTGTTATAACAGAATTGCCAAGTTTGCCAAAAACTCCACATTTAGAACCCATCACTGCACACCTCTCAGACAATTTCAATGGCTCGAACTGCCACAGTTGCTACTATATCACCAACTTGTTACAGCCTACAACATCCTAAAACAACCTGACAAAATTCCTGCTCTAACACATCCACTGACCAGCCACACTCCAAGTCGTCCATTCCGCTCAGCCAACAAATCACTCCTCACTATCACCTCAGCAAATAATACAGCCGACAAATCTCTCCTTTCACACACTATAGCTAAAAACTGGAATAATCTCCCCCCATCTGTGACTTCTGCAGCTAACATCACTCTATTCAAAAACTCCCTTAAGGCCCATCTTACTAGTTCTTGGCTATGTCCATGTATTACATAGTCCATAATATGTCTTCCTCTACAATCATCTCCTATCTATCCTTTAATGCCCTAATAAAGATGCTTCCAGGGAAAAGATGTACCTGTTAAAATTTTACTGTTGCTCTTTGCAAACCAAATGTAAATATGTAAATATTTTTTGATTGCAGTTGTCTACTGTTTTAATCACTTTTTTGAATCCTGTCTAGAAATTTCTAGTTTAATAGAAACTACTTCCTACCTATTGTACTATATGTTTATTTCTGTAATGTGTTGTACTAATGTAACTGGAGCTTTTCTCCCCGGGCCTCCGCTGTAAACGGACCTCATCCAGTCAGACCTTCCCGGTAAACAAAATTAAAATAAAATAAATAATAAATAAATAAGTGTCAGTTCAGTACAAACATTTACAGAAAAAAAAAGATCTGCAAAAGTTAATTTTCCATCTGCTTAAATTACATTTTTCTCATTAGTGTTTATTAATCTTGCAGCATATGTGTTTGACCCTTCTTCTTGTGTCTACTCCATTTATAAAACATCAGTCTGTCAATTGATTTCTTTAAAGAAAGACTGGTATGGAAGAACTGACGTGGCTCTCTTGTAATGTCCACTAGAATTTGTTAGAATGCAGGGTCATGAAGACTTCCCCAAATGTTTGCTTTAAGAATTCTGTCTGTAATAACATCTGCTAGCCCTGGTATGAATTTTGCTAGCAGCTGAATGTACTGTGAAGAGTAAACAATTCAATTTCATTAAGTTCTTATCTGATTTTATTCCTTCATCCAAGAAAATGCACATAAAATAACTGACTTCACTCACAGCAGTGATGCTGTTCCAAAAATTCAAATGCATGAAAGAACATGTGAAGGTCACTACCAACATGACAAATCAAAATCATGTTTCCTTGCATAGAATTGAGAATAATTTGACCAACAAAGCTTGACATATTATAGCATAAGCAGTCCTTATTCTAAAGTTACTATAGGTTAGTATCATCTTGGGAGAATGACACGCAGCTGCAGTTCGAAAGCTGGACTCATGAAAAAGTAGAAGACCTGGATAAACTGTGATTTGCTTGAGTGACTCACCATTGCACTGCCTTAAAGACACTAAAACTGGATGAAACTAAAAGCCAAACCAAAATTTAGCACAAGGAATTCAACTCCATGCAATCAGAAAGAACTTATGTTATGACCTGCCTTAGATTACCATAGCAGTAATACTAGGCAAGTGACCATGAGTGTGGGTAATCCTTGAGTCACTGATTTTGCAAAAACAGGAAGTCAAATATGATTGGGTCTTCTGTGGCTCAAACAGTGACACATAAGTCACCCTGGAGTAGTTGATAGGAAGCTAAGTATATGGAGAGTTGTGCTGATCTATCTGGATAGTTGAAGGCTTGCGTGCCATGGCAGGGCTAGCCGCTCGATGGTGTAAAATATGGCTCTAGGTGATTCGGTCATGTTGACTAATGTCACCAACAAATGAGCATGGGTAGTTACCAGTGATAATTGGGTTGAGGACCCGGCCTACTCTGACCCACGCCAGGGACCTGTGCTAACGGCGGGAGGGGTATATGTGGGAGGGGTATATGTGCTCCTATTGGCCAGTGTGAGCCCACCATAAAGCCCAGCAGTCCTGGTCAATAAGCTTCTGGCTGGCCAGTGTCTAGTTGCCAAGCCTGGGTTACCTGGCTGAATGTATAACTAACCAACCTGCCAAACATGAACTGAGAATTGCTACACTTAATGTAGGTTCACTGACAGGATGCAGCTTGGAAGTGCATGACATGATGATATGGAGGAGGCTAAACATCCTATGCATCCAGGAGATGAGATGGAAGGGGAGTGCAGCAAAGCCACTTGGCTTGGGATCCAGAGTCTTCTACTCAGGTGGAGGGCAGACTAGAAATGGGGTAGGAATTGTGGTGAGCAAGAGGCTTCAGAAGACCATAAGGGATATCATTAGAATTAATGACAGACTCATGGCAGTCAGACTCCAGTGTAATGATAGGGCAGTATACATAATATCAGCCTATGCCCCACAGCAGGGTTGTGATAGTGAGAAAAAGAGTGCATTCAGACAGCAGTTGCAGGACCTACTAGATAAAGCAAGACAGCATGAATTGGTGTTGATAATGGGTGACTTGGATGCACATATCGGGACAGACAGAACAGGATATGAGGACTGCCTGGGTCCACATGGGTGGGGCAACATGAATAAAGAAGGAGAAGCCATTCTAGACTTCTGTCTGGCAAATGGCTTGATAGTAGCCAGCACATGGTTCAGAAATAGAGACAGTCACAAGATCACATACAAGAGTAGTCAACATGCAACTCAGGTAGACTTCCTCATAGTAAGGAAAAGGCACTGGGGCGGAATCCATGATTGCAAAGTCATCCCCAGTGAAACAGTCGGTCCACAGCATAATCCACTAGTTGCCACAATCAGCTACAAGCAGTGGTCAGAGAAGGCCCTAAGGTCAACAGAGACCAGGCTGAAGATCTGGAAGTTGACTGGAGAGAAAGTACAACAGTTCAAGGAATTACTCAGGGCTCTAGCACCCCAAGTAGAGGAGGAAATAGGTGGAGTTGAAGAAGAATGGCAGTGCCTAAAACAGCACGTGTTAGGACTACAGAAAATATAGGTGGCCGAGCCAGGTATGGAAATAAGGTACATAAGGATTGCTGGTGGTGGAATGCAGAAGTGAAGAAGTCCAGGAAGTCATCAAAAGAAAAAAGGAGTGCAGGACGACGTGGGAGACAGAAAAGACTGACCAGGCTAGGAAGGACTACTGGTTGGCGAACAAGGAAGCTAAGAAAGAAGTTGTAATAGCAAAGAATAGGGCATCGGAGGCACTGTGCCAACTTCTGGAAAGTGCCTCAGTAAAGGGCACAAAGAAGCTATATCAGGTTGCAAGGCAAAGACAGAAAGATAAAGAAGATGGTCAGACACCCTTCATAAGGGATGCCAGCAACAACCTGCTCACCAGCCAAGAGGACATCAAAGGCAGATGGAAGGAGTATTTCCAGCAGCTTCTGAATGAAGAAAATCCAACAGAAGCTGTACTGCCCCAGAAACAGCCTACAATGAGAGAAGAAAAGGAGCCCACCCTAGAAACAGTAAGAACAGCACTAAGGAAGATGAAGTCAGGGAAAGCAGCAGGCTCAGATGAGGTCACAGCAGATATGATAAAGATGCTGAGTGAGATAGGGGAGAAATGGCTCCTGAGGGTACTAATAGCAGTGTGGAGAGAAAGATGTAGCCCAGATGACTGCAGAATAAGAATAATCATGGCAGTGTGCAAGAACAAAGGGGACATCTACAACTGTGGGTAGTACAGAGGCATCAAACTCCTATCACATTGCATGAAAGTTCTGGAGAGGGTGACTGATAAATGTATATGCAGAGTAGTAGAATGTAAGATGGGAGATGAGCAGTTCAGATTCAGTTCAGGATGCAGCACAATTGACCCGATGTTTGCATTGAGACAGATACTTGAGAAGAAGCTACAGATGAGGATGATGTCCAAATGGGCATTCCTAGACTTGGAGAAAGCATATGACAAGGTCCCAAGAAAGCTGATCTGGGCAGTACTGCGGTGGTTTGAAGTCCCAGAAACATTGGTAGAATTAGTGCAGTCTATGTACAAGGATCCAATGACTCAAGTATGAACAGTGTTTAGTCTCACAGAGGGGTTTCCAGTGGGTGTGGGTGTATGTCAGGGTTCAGCTCTGAGCCCACTGATTGTTCATACTGGTGATGGACTACATTAGCAAACAGGTTGGAGGGGATGGATCAACAAAGCTGCTGTATGCAGACGATGTGGCAGTACAGGCAGACTCTGAGCTAGAACTTCAGCAAAGGATAGGACACTGGAATGCAAATCTGAAGGCAGAAGGGATGAAACTAAGCACAGATAAGATGGCGGTAATGGCAGCAAATTGGGGAAATCAGAAGAAGCTGAGAATAGAGATAGAAGGGAAGATAGTGGAACAGGTAAACAGCTTCAAGTATCTGGGAGGGGTAGTTGAGGAGAAGGGTAGTCTGAATGAGGAGGTCAAAGCTAGAGACAGAAGGGCTGCAGCCAACTGGCATACAGTATCAGGTGTAGTCTATGACAGAAGAATGCCAAAGAAGTTGAAAAGTAAGGTGTACAAGACAGTGGTGCAACCAGTACTACTGTATGGTATAGAAACCTGGGCAGTAAAGGCAGAACAGTTGATGAAGCTAGAGGTGATGGAAATGAAGTGCCTGAGAAAGGTGGTAGGATGCACACTGCGGGACAGGCGAAGAAATGAGGACATAAGAGCAGAAGCCAAAGTAGCTCCAATTGCAGAAAAGATCAAAGAGAACAGATTACAGTGGTTTGGGCACATGTGTAGAAAAGCAAAAGCTAATCTAGTGAGGAAGATTTGGGACAGACAGGAAGAAGGTAAGAGGAAGAGAGAACATCCAGCAAAGAGATGGATGGATTGTGTGAAAGAAGATCTGCGACAGTCAGGCATGAGTGTTGAAGAAAGGAACCAAAGTAAGACAGACTAGTGAAAAACAAAAAGACAGCTTGGAAACACCAAAGCAAATTTTCTCTCAGTTTAATTCTCTTTCAGTTTAATGAAGCGCTTTTCGTCTTGCACATGTGGCAAGACTTCATGAGAAACTGAACAAACTTCAACACAAGCAATATATACACACCCTTTTTGTCACATGACACTTCTAATTAAAATCTTGTGCCTTAAAAGCACATCCACATTAATGCTACTTAAAACATTTTTTTAAAAACAAATATGACTGACAATATTTTTGAACATCTCACCCCTTCCCTTCCTTCAGAATTTTTACCTGTAATGGTGATAGAAATATATATACAAACATACATATACTAACAATACTATATCTCAAATTATTGTGTTGACTCTCAAAATATAATATTACTTAGTTAACTAAGAAGTCAGAAACTTACATATCCGAGTCAAATGAAGTCAGATATCACAAGTAGGAATGCATTTTATAAAAATGCATACACACATTAACGTTTAAGATTTTTCAACTTCAGTATACTGTTTAAAGATAGTCTCATTCAAACCCGGGTAAAACATTGCCCCAGTGCATATTTGCCAACTTAACTCAAGTTGCTCAAGTAAAAGTGTAAGTGGGCCCCCCCGACTATCATCAACAACTGAATCAATTGCTTTGAACAAAAATGAATGTTGTGGATAGGAAATAATGTGTCTAGCCAGTGCATTTTCTCTGTTAAGGGTCTTTATTTTATATAGATTTTATATAGATGTTCGTATACTCGTTCTTTTAACCTTCTATCCATTTTACCTATGTAAAACGCTGCACAGCATTGGCACTGAGCTACATAAACCACAAACTTGGATGACAAGTGTACTTCAATTTGATTTTAAAACTAATATTTTTAACTTCAGTGTCTTGTCCTGTACTCATGTATTTACAATAGTTACACATTTCGCATTTGTACATGCCACACTTCCACTGTGGGGTGTTTTTTTATGTTGTAATAATTCCTTTAAATTAGTCCCCCTCTTGTAAATAATCCGGGGTTTGTTTTTGACCTTGTAAGAAAGGTGAGGATCTCCCCTAATTATTTCCCAATTTTTGTTCAAAATTGACATTATTTCCCTTGCATTACTACTATAGGGTGTTATTAAACTTAAATTCCATACTTCTTGTTGTTGTAATTCTCTGTCACATATTATAACACTTTGTAAACCAATGGACAAAATGGGTTTTTACAACCCCTGTTCTCTCTTGTATTTTACTTCTTCCAGTAGACACTCAAAAAAGTCTACTGGGTAACCTCTCCTAACAAACATTGACCTCAAATTATTACATTCATCCATGAAATCCTGGTCCAACGTGACCATACGGGCAGCTCTCACGAGTTGGCCCTTCACCACTGATTTCTTTTGGTGCCATGGATGGCAACTGCTAAAATATAATAAAGAGTTTGAATATGTGGCCTTTCTATAAATTTTCACTACATATGCGTTCCTGTCTATATCTTTACTAAGATCAACATCCAAGTATGAAATCCTGGTCATTTCAAATACATAAGTAAAGGAAAGGAAATCTGTAGTGTTGTTAAGATAATCTACTAGTTTACTAACTGCTTCCTTATTTCCTTCAGAAATGATAAAAATATCATCCAAAAACCGTGTGTAGAACTACACCGGTCTTTTGAACATATAACTTATCATTACATAAAATGAAATTATTATACAAGATTATGTCAAGCATTTCCTCTATTAAAGCCACCTCATCAGAGGCTACTGCTTTAGCTCTCAGGTAACTACTGACTTGTTCAATGCCTTCCACATGGGGGATACAAGAGTATAAATCTACCACATCCACTGTTAGGAAATTGAAGTCAGCATTGAATTCTAAATTCTTGATTTGTGACAGGAACGACCAAGAATCTTTACATATATATTTCTCTTGAGTTACATACTTCTTCAACTTTTGGTCTACCCATTTTGCCCAAGGGTAAGTTATACTTGCCCTAGCATCCACCAGAGGTCGCATAGGTGGATTATTCACATTTTTATGTAACTTAGGGGTACCAAACAAAATAGGTATCCTTGGGGAAGGCATAGATAAATATCTAAACAAGTCAGTAGTAATCCTGGTTTCTAACATTTCATATAAATGAGACTTTATTTTACTTTATGCTTGATTTACTTCATTACGTGAAACCAACTGATATGTGGGACTTCGGACTATTTGGTCCATTTTATTGACGTAGTCCTCCACATTCATAACAACAAGCCCCCCTCCCTTATCTGGGGCCATAATACGGACTGGGGCTTCTTGAATTAGTTGTAATAAATACAGTTGTTCACTAGTAACATTTACAGATGAAACATTCTTCCTTTTATTCTGCTTATGATTACTACCCAACCCTAAAACATTGTATAAATCCAACTCACAAATTCGTTCAAAACATTGTAAAGTTGGGTGTAAAGGGGGACAAAAAGTACTTGAAGGATGTAATGCACTAGACTGAACCATAATATTGTCAACAAAAAGCATAGACAAATTGAGTTTACGCATAAACAATTTTAAATCAATTAAAGTTTTAACTAAGTCTGCTTTTCTTGTGGGGACGAAAGTGTACCCCTTGGCTAATAGTTCCACCAGTGGTTGATCTATAGTAACATCAGAAAAATTGTAAATTTTAAAATCTTTATCATTATTCATAAAGATGTTCTTTAGTCCAAAATCTGCAGCATTAGTTGCCGGGGAAGCTGGTGCAATAAGAGGTGGTATCATCTCTTGCATTTCTGATTCTTCCCTTTGTAGTTGTTGTTGGAATGAGGTTTCTTGTTCTTTGATCTCAGATTGTATTGGTTGGTTTGATGCTGAAAATGTTTGGGCATTTGCTGATGTATTATTAACAATTGTCTGTTGGGGTAACATAGGTCCCTCACCTGTTGGAAGTGCACTACTATCATTTGAGACAGATAGACCATGTGTTAATTCATTTCTGTTTGTTGTGTTACACAAAAATACATTCATAGCAGCATTGCTGGATTTTGCTACTTGTGAACTTGGGGGTGGGGGGTAAGCATTCCTCTCACCATATGCTTTACGGTCTCTAGCTAGTTTTTTTACTTTAATTTCTCTAGATTTCATCATTTGTTGGTCTATACTGTCAAAAATTCTGTTGTAATCAAAAGCATATCTTGAAAAGTTTACATGACCCTTGATAGCAGCATCTAAGCTAGTAGCTTCTTCTTGTAAAAGGTTAATAGAAGTCTTATAATGTTTAATCATCAGGTTCAACAGGGCAAGTCCCTGAATGTTAAACAACTCAATAAGTTCTTTATGAAACAGTGAACCTGGCTCTAACCCCGTAGGGTATTGGTGGGCACGCAAGCCTTTGGGAACAATGTTTTCATTGACACTGACGTAAGTAAGTAACTTCTAAAGAAAGTTTTTTATATTTGAAAAGTTTTTTGTCAAGGTCTTGTAATAATGAAACTATGTTACCTGAGTCCTCTGTTTCAGAAGGTGTTGATTGGTTGGGTTGTGATTGGAATAAAGGAATTGGCATTTCCAACCACTGAGTAAAAGTTGGCAAGTCTTTAATGGTATTAAATCCTGTAGAACTTCTCATATTAAGTTGTTTGTCAGTTATTATATTGTTAGAAAGGTTGACGCTACCTGACTGATTGTTGGAAAAAACAGGTAGAATTGTTGAACCAGATGCTGAAGCTGTTGAACCTGTAGGTTCTCTACCATTCGACGCCCTTTCGCCACCTGGACTACTCCTCTGGTGCGATTGTTCAGCTCGTGTGACATCACTTCCAGTTGGTATCTCACTTCCGGTTTGTGAGTTCAGATGGGGAGGTACTGAGCTAGTATCGGGATGTCTACCACCTCCAATTACCAATGCAGAAGCAGAAGGTTGAACAATGGCAGGAACAGAAGGAATGGCATCCACTCTAGCCTGTAACTGGCTCATACATTGAGATAATTGTTCTATTAACTGTGTCAAATGCCCCACTCCATCCTGTTGTGGTGGGGTCAAGTCAAGAATAGTTGGTGTTCCACAAGGACTGTCCAAAGCCATAACAAACTCCAACAGACAGGAACCAAAGTAAGACAAACTAGTGAAAAACAAAAAGACAGCTTTGAAACACCAAAGTAAATTCTCTCTCAGTTTAATTCTCTTTCAGTTTAATGAAGCGCTTTTCATCTTGCACATGTGGCAAGACTTCATCAGAAACTGAACAAACTTCAACACTAGCAATATATACACACCCTTTTTGTCACATGACACTTCTAATTAAAATGTTGTGCCTTAAAGGCACATCCACATTATTGCTACTTAAAACATTTTTTTAAAAACAAATATGACTGACAATATTTTTTTATGATAGTCGGAGGGGGCCCACTTACACTTTTACTTGAGCAACTTGAGTTAAGTTGGCAAATACGCACTGGGGCAATGTTTTACCCGGGTTTAAATGAGACAATATCTTTAAACAGTATACTGAAGTTGAAAAACCTTAAACGTTAATGTGTGTATGCATTTTTATAAAATGCGTTCATATTTGTGATATCTGACTTCATTTGACTCGGATATGTAAGTTTCTGACTTCTTAGTTAACTAAGTAATATTATATTTTGAGAGTTAACACAATAATTTGAGATATAGTATTGTTAGTATATGTATGTTTGTATATATATTTCTATCACCATTACAGGCAAAAATTCTGAAGGAAGGGAAGGGTTGAGGTGTTCAAAAATATTGTCAGTCATATTTGTTTTTAAAAAAATGTTTTAAGTAGCAATAATGTGGATGTGCCTTTAAGGCACAAGATTTTAATTAGAAGTGTCATGTGACAAAAAGGGTGTGTATATATTGCTTGTGTTGAAGTTTGTTCAGTTTCTGATGAAGTCTTGCCACATGTGCAAGACGAAAAGCGCTTCATTAAACTGAAAGAGAATTAAACTGAGAGAGAATTTGCTTTGGTGTTTCCAAGCTGTCTTTTTTATGAGTGTTGAAGAAGGCAGGAGTGTGGCACTGAATCGAGAGAGTTGGCAACAGTTAACACGATACCCTGACCCCATGTAGATAAAATGGGAAAAAGGGGGCTGATGATGCTTGGATTGGAATGTATGAAACTGTTATGATTGAGCTTGATGCATTGTTTAAAGATAAGAAAAATATAATAATATTTTTCATGCGGTGTATTCGTATGTTTTGTTTTTAACAATTATCATTTACTGCAGCATTACATAAATTGTTCAGTTCCTGCCTGCCTTTAAATCTCACTCCCCCTTCAGATCATTATTCTGCATATTTTGTTCCCATAAATTCCATTTACTTATATGTAATTTATTCATTTCCGTTATAAAAATCCCTCCTCCAGTTATTTCATTTCCTTTACAATATTCCGTATTTTGCTTATATTTGGTTTAGATTTTGATTTCCATTTTCTAGTAATTGCTTTTTTGACAGCCAATAGCATTAAATCTAGTAAGACCTTAGTGTTTATAGACAATTCAGATTACATGTCCCAAGTCAAAAGAATAATTTCCTTTGTTAGAAGCATTTGCTCCCCAAACATGTCTAGTACTCTGTTGGGAATTTTTTAAATTTCTCAACTTGTAACATCCAAAAAAAATTCTCATATTCCTCTCTCTTTCCCCTCATACCTCCAGCATTTGCTATTTACCTGAGGAAAATATCTTTGAATTCTGCTTGGGGTATACCAAAAAGCTATGTAAATATTTCCGAGGAAAAATCCTAAACCTTTGGGATTTTGTTGCATACTTTGGAGCCACACATATGTCCTTCCATTGTTCCTTTGTAAATTGTCTTTACAGTCACTCTTTCAAAATTTTCTCACCTTCACTGATTGATTCTTCTAGTTATCACACATGATTTTATAAGCCTTACAATTATCTCTTCTTACAACAACTTTTGTCTTAGCATAAATTAAAAACTCCACCAAAGATGGTCTTTGGCTTAGCATTCCCCAACCATTTCTCTTTGGCTATACTCTTTTATTAATCCATTGTAGGGAAGTCAATCTCTAACCAACAGTCCAAACCTCTTGGCCTCATCTCATCTCACTCTATTACTTTTCTCTTTCTGGTTATTTGCTCCCAATACTTTGCTTCCATTGCTAATTTTCTCCAGTAAATTCTAGCCCCATCTTTTTATTTTCTATACCCCTGCTTGCAGTCATCCCTGTTGGTAAAATCCACTTTTACCATTTTCATGTTTGCTTCATTCTTGTAATATTGTCTGCTACTTTATTAATATATTATTCTGTATGTTTGTTATTATTCTGTTTAACGATCTGCATTCAAAGTCCTACGTTCTCCTTATTTCTCAAATCCCTCCCTGTTTCATCATCATCCCTTTCCACTTTGATTTATAACATTCTCAGATATCATTCCTTAATTTCATGAAATAACAGAAGAAATACGTAGGTCTTTTTTTTATCTATCATGACCTTAATCATTTAATCTGGTTAATTTTTAATAGTACTCCTAAGTTCTTTAATGGCATATCTCAGTGTGGTCTTGAGAGGTTGGAAGATAGAGATTTCATACACATTTTCATTATTTCCTTGTTTTGTTATGTATTTTTTGAATACAGGACTTCCATCACAAATCTGTATTCTTGAATTTACCATTATATTTAGAGCAGTCATTTACTGATTTTTCTATACAACTGGTTGGGTGCTGGTACAAATCAGTGGTGAATGAGGCAGCACTCACCCTTGGGTCCATTTTTAGGGGATTGTTGGTAATTTGGCTTGTCCGTCTGCCCTGGAGAAGTCCCTAAAGAAAGTTTAATTTCGCGGTGGTGAGTGGCACCACTAGACCTGACAGAGAAGATGATATCCATCCTTAAAAGTGTAGGTGTGGGAATCAGTGTTTGGGTAATTGAAATCCCACAAGAAGAATGTATTTGATTTGATATTTAACAACTTAATGATCAAAAGATAATTCACTTGATCATTAGTAGACATTGACTGGGATTATGTAGCTGGCAGTACAGCAGTATTTTGATTTGTTAAGGGTGATTTGAATGTATAGGGGGCTCCAAGATAGGTAATTGTGTAATCAGGTGTGAGGTGACAGTATTTCTGACTAATAGCGATATACCACTCACAGTTACTTGTGGGTCTGATGATATGATTGGTGTTAAACCCTGGTGTAGAAGGAGTGCTGCTATTACTCAAAACCAAATTTCTGGCATCTTTTTATTTAGGCTTCCAGCAGTTATCCTGCATGAAAGGATGTCTAGTAGAGGCACAGCCAAGGGCTTTAAGCAGTAAGTAGAAGCCCTGGTATGAGAGGTATAAGCCGTTTTGGGCAAAACAGCAAGTCTTATTTACTATTTCATCCCAGGCTGACACCTACTGGATCCATTAGGAATGACAGCCATTTGTTAAAGCCAAATATCTTGTCTTGATATACAGACATCATTCTTGGTAATGGCATGATACTACTCAAATCCAGTGTGCTTCTGCTTGTAACACATGCACAGTAAGTATCATCATGCATTTCTGCACATCTCTCTAGGTGGACAGCCACAAGTCCTTCATTCCCATATGACCACCACAAGGCCAAGGCTATAGTCACATCTATCAGGTTTAATGGACTGTAGGTCTCCTGACACATCATGAAGCCCTGCACCAGTGGCAACTTACAGTAACCTGTTCTTTTCCAGTCTGGTAAATGTGGTGTCTGCATGCTTTATTATAAAGTCACCTATAACCAAAACATTTCCGTATGTAGAAGCAGACTTAGTGGGTCGGATGGGCTTAGATCTACTTTCCTGGTGACTCTTGAGTGAGGTATGTGAATCTGCAGTGTGTGTGTATGTGTGTGTGTGTGTGTGTGTGTGTGTGTGTGTGTGTGTGTGTGTGTGTGTGTGTGTGTGTGCGTGTGTGCGTGTGTGCGTGTGTGTGTGCATGTGTGTGTGTGTGTAGACAGGAAGAAGGTGTTACCTTATGTGCTGAAGGCAGGGATACTTTACAGTATGTTCAAGAAGGCTTTGGCAATTTTTTCTTTGCAATCTCAGTATAAGTTTTGGGAGTAGGCATGCATTGTGATTGATATGGTGCTGTTCATATATGAAGCTTACCGATAGTGGGCCGATGTGAGAGGTTTGCCTACATGTTTCTTAAATATTTACTTTACTCACAGGTTTGTACTTACAGAAACAGTGACCAGTTAGAATGCTTAAGGTATTAAAATACTTAATGTAATCAGACTGACCCCACATAGGGTGAGAACAGGTTATTGCTGAGCCATGTAACTGAAGGGCAGAGGGCTAGGATTGATTGTAGCACTCAGGGTTGGAGAGAGAGATTTTGAAAATGGACTTTCCAGATTTATGGATGGATTTTTAAATGATAGTCTATTGGTACATGCCAAAAAGGCAGTAACAGCTGTGTTTTACATAGTAATGCTAATTGTGTAAAAATACTTTGTAGTTATCTAGCACTGCTGGGTGCAGTGGCATGCACCTGTAATCCTAGTTACTCGGGAGGCAGAGGTTGTTGTTAGATCAAATAAAAGTATACAGTTCACTAGCAGTATCATAAGTAATTACAAGATGTGCAGTCCAGGTGACTGGTGAAGAACCTAGCCCAATTTTCCAATTGCCATGGAGAACTATCTGGTTAAGTGTCTTGCTGAAATAGTAGGTAAATGGAGGCTGATGGGAATCAAACCCTGGACTAAAAGAAGCATTTCATTAACAATTCATAGATTTTCTTCTATCCTTGTAGCTGACCATCAGCTGCCACCAGGTCCTGTCTTCATTTACTGAATCGACTGGACCTGCCTTTACTTCCACAAACTCAGCCCATTCCATGTTCAGGGCCACTGAGGAGATCAAGAATGCTGGGGAAGTGTCATACTGCTGCCCTCACAGCAGCCTTGCAAACTCTGTAATCATTGCCTTCAGGAGGTGAATGCACACCTCCAATCATGCACAACCTCTTCACTAAGTAGATCACTGCTTATGTAATGCAACATGGAGATGCCCAGCATACCTCTCAACTGCAAAGAATTTTGCAAAATGTCCAGATTTTTGCCTCATATTTTTGATCTGTTTCTCATATAATTGTAGTTTTCTGGCAAATCATTAGCAATTTATTGAGGAGTTAAGTCAGAAAATAATACAGACATTTGAGTTTCAGACTTCACACCCTTCAGAAAATTTATGTTAATGCAAAACCTGTTCTATCAACTTCCTAAGTTTGCAAGAGCAATATTTAAAAATTGTCCCTATTTTTTGGCCATTGTCCTCCCATTATTTATGACTTTGTCCAGATTTCTTGATCTAAGAGGTTGAGAGGTATGATCCCCAGCCCCTTAACACTGCTTAGAGCAGATTTTCTAGGCTCCCTCCCCTCCACCAAGATGGGTGCATTGATATCAGACACTCACTCCCATCCTTCTTCCTGGAGTTCTTCCTGCACCTGTACAGCTAAATGAATGTGGGGCATATGGAGTGCAGTAAAGACTTTATGCCTAAAAACACATACCCCAGGATTCAGCAAACTTCTGTGCAAGAATAGCTTATTCTTGCATGGAAGGGACTGTTCTCTTGCAGCACGGCAGAGCGCCATGCATATTCATGAAGGCGCTCTGCTGTGCTCCAAAATGGACACTGTTCTGTGTACGACCACAGGGGAGTTTCTGAGAGCAGTGCTCTCACAATACACATGCCCCTTGCACTCAAGAATTGCCGAACATTAATTTAAAATGAATGAAAGTCTCCACGGACACTTTAGTGTCTGTGGAGAAAATAACAGACAGCCTACCTCTGAAAAACACACATATATGGCAGAATGTACACATGTGCACCATACACAAGAAAAGAAGTGCAGTCTGTTAAAACGGCATTGTGACACTCTGCATACCCCTTGAAAAATACATGCTAATGCAAAACCTGTCATTCTATCAATGTTCTAAGTTTCTAACAGCAATATTTAAAATATATTCCTTACTTTTTTATTTTCCTATGTGCAATAAAGTTTAAGCGTAGCTGAGCAGGTGTGCCCATCGCACAGCTATGCATAGCAGAGATTAAAGATCAAAAGAAGCTAAATAGAAATATACAGAATGGTAGTAATGAAGCTGTAATAGTGTGGTGGTTAGAGCATTTGCCTAACATACAAGCAATCGTTTTTCGAGCCCCACAACAATCCGTACATTTTCATATGTGAAACACAACTAAAATGTATTTTTCATAAATAGGTAGTGAATATTATTATGTATATGAAACCAGGGTAGTGTAGCAGCCCCAAATGTGAGTTGTCATTGAAATTTAAAGTTTAAGCAAGACTTAGCATAGCTAAGCCAATTTGCGCACTGCTAAACAGGGCTTAGCATCTACCCCTTTAAGCAATGGTTATCTTTGCTAAGTGGGTTGCCCGGTGCTTAGCTCAGCAGTTTCAAAACTGTCCAATCATGGTAAAGGGTGGAAAATTAGCCCTATTTAAACCATCCAGTTGGGAATACAGCTCAAAACCAGTTGTAGCTCCCCACTGTAGGCACTATGGCTGGTGTAGAAGAAGGTGTGCACTTTTGGCTGCAGCGCTGTGGCATTCAGGAGTCCAGGGTCATGGTCGGACTCCTCATTAAAGACCATGAAGGGTGACTGCTGCAGGACCAGTACCAGGGCTTCCAATACATAGCGGAGGCCTGGGGCCAATTGCCCAAGATCTCACCACTGCCACTGGCATCCCTCAGACTGGTGAGCAGGTCCAGCACCACTTTGCTGATTTGAAGCAGAGGAAGAGGGACCTTTTGGACCACTGGGTTCAAGATGACCGAGCGGGGAATGCTCCAGCTGTGTTTAAGTATTAGTCAAAATAAGTGTTCTCCAAAGTCCAGCCTGTGTATGTGATGGATAGGTATGCATAAATGTCTTCTCTTATCTCCTGTACAGCTGCAGATGAGAGGGTTGTGAACTTGGAACGCCGCGCCAGCAGGCTGCTAAAGCTGCATCGTGAGAGTGGTGAGTAACAATCTAGCTGATATTATGTAGGGCAAATAAATAAAACATAATAGAATGTCACCTTGCAGTATTTAAAAATGGGTATGCTTTTAGTGACTGAAGAAGCCAGTAGGAGAGTAATAATGACATACAGGTTATATATCAATAAAAGTGTAATTACTTGTGAATAAAAGTGAAAACCCCAGACTGGCTATGTTTACTCTGGTATTGCAATACTTGAAAGTTTCATGCACCAAGATCTGATATCAGAATAGTAATGTTGTGTTAACCACCATTTTCCATACTTTACTATGCCAAAAGCTATGTACAGGAATGTATATAAAGGAATGTTGTAATCACAAGGTCAGATTGTACAGCCAAGAGAGAATTAGAAAGAAAACATTCAAGGAAGTGACAGCAGTTTCTCAATAGCTCATTCTGATAATACACAAACTTGTATTTTTAGCAGAAACAGCCACGGTATGAATCCCGGGAGTGGTAGTAAGCTGTATACATAATTTCAACTAGGATTTTGTGGATATGTAAAGAAACAGTCAGGTAGTGTCAACATAAATTCCCTCCACAGGTCTTCCAGGTAAGAGAATGTATAAAGTAGCTATAAGAAGGCTGTTATTACACTGTGTACAAATATACCACTGCCCAACCCAAGGCCATAGTTGTTGTAATAATACCTGTAGAGTAATGAGTAGAGCAATGATCATTAAAATCTGTATTTGTTAACTGACATCTCTCTCTCTGTCCCCCACCTTATCTTCACCAATAATCTAAACACATAAATGAATGTGTATGTTTTCCACCAAACCTACTGTTGGGACATGTGTCCTGTTGTTCTACAAATGTTGAAATGCATTCCAATTAATGTTCCCTATTCAAATACTATCATTGGTGGCCTGTTGCTATCAATGTAACCTGCATGTTGGTGTAATGCCCACTGTGGTTCCATATATGCATGTGTTCTGTTTGATATGCAAATGTTCCAAATGTGTTATATTGGGTTAATAAGAATATTCATGCATGCTGTTATAACTAATCCTGGAATGTGTTTAGCATTACTAACCAACATGTTCCAAAACTGCAAGGGCGGCCATGATGGTGCAGCGGTTAGTGTTGTTGCCTCAAAGCATAAGTTCCACTGTGGTGACCCCTAACTGGGAAAAGCCGAAAGAAGAATATGTTCTAAAACTGCAACACCATAGCACATCTGAGAAGTGGATCTGCCTCTCCTGGCTCATCTGGCCATCGCACTGGGCCCCAGCACATCTGGGACCCACCCCGGGACCTCATCCTGCACCACTTTCAGGTGAAACTGCCTCTTGTCCCCTCGGTCTGGACTGAAGCCAAGTCTGGGGTCTGGTGCATAGCAAGCTCTGCAAGGAATTGGGAGATCTGCTATATCAGCTTGAGGGCCACATAGTGCAATTAGTAGGTCAACCTGCCCCTCCTGTTCAGCCCCCAGCACAGCCACCTTTGCGGCTGTGAAGGTTCAGTGGTGACTGCCCATAGGTGGGGACCCACTGTATTCATTTGGGGGCTTTTTGGCTTCTGATTACCAAACACCCCTCCCCATTTACCCCACATGTGTCATTTACTGCCCCTGTATGCTGTCTTGTCTGTCTTCCTACCCAACCTACCTCCCTAAATATACCTACTATCCTTCCCCAACATCCACCTTAAGAAAAAAAAAGGGGGCAATCTTCCCCCCCAAAAAAAATGTTGCCCCATACATAGCTGTCCATTTTGCATGTGTCCACTGGACATGTGTAATCCTGTTTAATTGGCTTCCCAACACATTATTGTTGTCCTCACCCCTCTCTCTCAGGGGGTTTGAGTGTCCAAATTTACCTCAAAATTGAGTATATATGCATAGCTGTTTCTGTAGAAGAAATGGATAGCTATGGACCTTCCCTACACCCATCCTGCACATCCCTAGCTCTCTTTCACATTGTTTTACACTCTTCGTGCCCCCCTTTTCACCACTTTCCTTTCACCTCTTTTTTCTTTTCTTTTAAACAAATTAGTGTGGGGTTAAGCGGCAGTAAGCAGTAGTAACTGGGACTAAGCCTATTTGCATGGTGCTAAGCAATGCCTACACAGATTAAGCACTTTTAAGACTAACCATTTGTCAGCATAGTTTACTCACTTACAACTGCTTAAAAGTCCATTTGTCACTCTGTATCCAACAGCCCTTGTTCTGCCCAGCAGCAAAATAATCAGCCCTTGCACCCAGAACCCTGCATACCATAGTCACTGCAATTTCCCTCTAAGCCATCTGAGCTGCAGATATGTCTGATGTTTTTTCAAACATATCATGCAGCACAGTCATTCAATAGTAGGGAAAAGGTTTGTTAACATTAGACGTGTTGTACGTAGATATAAATGTATATGTGTATGGAGATGCATACACACACACACACACACACACACACACACACACATATATATATATATATATATATATATATATATATTTGTGTCTTTCGGCTTTTCCCAGTTAGAGGTTGCCACAGCGGAACTCCGGTCCACTAATGATTGGTAGCTGATTTTTACGTGCCAAGTTACCAGCCCTGACGCACAACCTTCAATGAAGGTACGCCCATTCATGCATGTCTCCACACAGAAGACGCTCTAGCTGAGAATCGAACTGGACAGTGTCTTACTGTGAGGCGACAACACTACTGCAGCACCACCACCATATATATGTATATATATATATATATATATATATATATATATATATATATATATATTATATATATATGTATATATATATATATATATATATATATATATATATATATATACACACCAGTGTGAAAGTGCATACCCACAACCATCACCACAGTCACAGTCACTTACCATTACGTCAAGTGAAGAGTAGAGTATATGGACTGCGTGGACAAATATATCATTGTTTGCCACCCACACACTAGCCCTACATATAAAGTCCCAATTGTCAGTGTAGTCTGAATCCTGCCCTTGGCACAGGACATGTCTCAGTCTGCCCCTACAAACACATACAGCCAAAAGATCAGCGAAAACTGGAGCAGCATGCACAGCCAGATAAGGAAGGAGCCACAGCACTTACATCCACCCCTCTCCATACATAGCCCAAATAACATGTACACATGGTATGTGTACACATTCATGACAGTCTTTTAACAATGGCCAGACATACACAGGCCTCTCACATGTACAGTTCACCTCAGAATGAACAGGCTCAGGACTCATATCTAAGGCCTCTTCCCTGAGTTGTCTGTGGGTGTACTACATCACTGGGATGGCAGTAAGAATGATGTTAAGAAATAATGATAATAAATATGTCTGTGTTTGACTGACATCTGGACAAAGTCTGACATCATTTGGGGACAGAGACACAAACACAGGGGTAGATTGGACATACTGCTGTCATACATTGAGACAGTTGCAGATGTCACTAGGCTTGTTGTCACATCCTTTATGAGGAATATGATGGTGGTAATACGAATAGATGTGAGTATTTACTGACTGCATTCCCCAGAGTCCACGACTGATTTACCAAGGAAACCAACTGTCTGGGGAATAGACAAAACATAACAGGCAGACATGTGGCCAGTCTGTGGACAGCATGCCAGTGGAGAGGTATATCAGAGACATAGCACTGTGAGTTGTGAAGCCACTCACTACATGCATGTCCACACAGGCCCTATCAATCTATCAATCTACCATGTGTATAACAGCATTGATGACATAGAATCTGTTCACAAATCTTGGGATATGTCCCCCCATGTTGGATGGCACAGTGCTACAGCGGTAGCATTGTCAACTCACAGCAAGAGGTTCTCTGGTTCGATTCTCAGCTGGGGTATCTTCTGTGTGGAGTCTGCATGTCCTCCCTGCATTCGTGTGGGTTTCCTCTTGGTGCTCTGCTTTCCTCTCACTTTACAAAGACATACATCTGGAACATTTCTACTTTCCTCTCACTTTACAAAGACATGCATCTGGAGCATTTCTCCTTGGGTCGCCGGTGAAAATTGGCTCGTTCCAAGTCGGAATTTCCTGGTTAACAAATGTAAAATAAATAAATAAGTTGTTTGGCTGTCTCCACATATCCTGTCCTGTGACATATTGCCACCTACTGTATGTGAATCTGTAAGCCACCACCTCTGTAAAGTCCCTCACACAGGCAAGGAAAAGGGGCAAGGTCCACATTAAGGAATGTCCCATATCTCGGAAGTAGCAGCAGTGTCCAGGCCCACAGCACAATACAGTGTGGGCACCTACATAGTGGTATGGCCATAGCAATACCTGACATCTGCATATCTGTACAAAGGACAGACAGAAAGTAGATAGCCAACAGGTTATGCATTAGGATAAATGTTTTTAAAGATATACATCTGAAACTGAAAGGTATGCCATTACTACATGACAGCAGTCCTCAACGACATCCAAAAAACATAGTAGTCTACAGTTAATATCAACATATCAGATCAATATTCCATAGGAGATGCATAAAAACATACAGCTCAAACACCAAGAACAATATAGTCAGTACTCAGAGTGCAGCTTTGCATACAGAGTTGCATGGTTCCAGTACTACAGTCTGCAATCTACTCTTACTTGTAAAAGCACTGTTAAAAGTACTAACGTAATGATACAATATATGTTAAACTATATTTGTCAACCAGTGCACTGTAGCTGGTGTAACATGCAAGTGTGACTGCATATAACCTTGGATACTACCCATGTATGAAACAAATACAAAGAGAAAAGATTGTGGTACTACCTATGAGTACTCAGGTGTTCCATAGAGTATACTCACACCCCCTGCTACTGTAATGACAGCACATAGAAGCATGTTAAGTACAGGGAATTAACTACACTTATTAAATATGTCATTACACTGCTATTTTATCAGATTGGAATGTGATCACTGGTTGCCAGGGCTGAGCTATGTTTAGCAGGTTTAAGCATTGCTTAAATGTAAATACTAAGCAAATTTGCACACTGGTAAGCAAAGCCTACATGATGTAAGTGCCAATTCATTTAACTGTACATTAGCACTGCTTACCATCATGCAAACCCACGCAAACACACTTAAAGCTGCTCAAAACTGCCTTAATCACTCTGTATCCAGCAGTCCTTGTTCTGCCTAGCAACAAAATAAACAGCCAGGGTAGGTCTTGAACCCAGGACCCTGCACAACATAGACAAAGCAATTTACCAGTAAGCCATCTCAGCTGTATGGTTTTATGCTGTTATCTCAAAGATACCCTTCCTTACAGCTGGTTTACAATAGGGGAGAGACACTGTGCAATTAGGAAAGATTGGTATCTATAAATATATATATCTATATCTGAATAGAAACATACATAGAGAGAGAGATATGTAGGAAGATCCATATATGTGTACAACATTATATAGATATACTACCAATAAATACTGAGGTATATATATATATATATATATATATATATATATATATATATATATATATATATATATACATGGGCTCACTATAGAATCTCAAAATACTGAAACCCCGAATTTCAGTATTTCAAAATTCTATAGCTGAAAGCTTTAAATTGCAAAACCCCAGAAGCGCGAAATTCAAAATACAGAAGTTTGGAGATTTTGAAATAGTGCTTCTGGTATTGCGGTGTGTGAATGGATAGGTGCAAGTTCAGGTAAGTATGTATGCATAAGTGTGTTGGTTAGGGGCTTTAGTGTATGTTAGTGTGCGTTGTGGCTATGATGTGTGTGTGTGCAAGGAGCTATGAAATGTGTGGGTGTGAGTTACCTTTGTGTGTGTAATTGTGCGATCTCAGAGATAGTATATATAAGTGGGGGGTGCAAAGGGGGCAAAGCCCCCCACATGGGGGGTGCAAGAGGGGCTTGCCCCCATCCTGTCTGTAGTCTAGGATTGTATGTTTGATTGTGGGGAAACATTGTGTGTATGTGTATGTGTGTGGTGTATTTGTAGTGTAGGTTCACGATTTTAAATTTTGCGGTTCTGGAGTTCCGGGATTTAAAGCTTTCGGTTATAGAATTTCGAAATACTGAAATTTGGGATTTCAGTATTTCGAGATTCTATAGTGAACCCTTATATGTATGTATACAAATGAAGGAAAAAAAATATATATATATATATATATATATATATATATAATATGCAAAAAAAAAAAAAATATATATATATATATATATATATATATATATATATATATATATATATATATATATATATATATATATGGTTGTATATCTAAACATCAAATGCTGAAAAGTTCGAATACCAAAACCTCGAACTTGAAAAATCGAAGACTGAAAATATTGAAGCAGTGGAACATCAAATTCTTTCCCAGGGAAAGAATTTGGTGGGCTGTTCCCGCGGCTTCGCTATTTCCTCCACTGTGGTGCGATCTCGGAGTTGGTATATTTAAGTAGGGGTGTGTGGGGGGCTTCACCCCCCCCCACATTGGAAATATTTTGTAGTGTTTGTGTGTTTTGCATTTTGTACTGGAACAATGATTTTTTTTTCCCAGGGGAAAAAAATCACTATTCTCAGTCTTCGAGGTTTTCAACTTTCATGGTTTTGGGTTAGATGTTGTAACATTTGAAGTTTTGACACTTCGATGTTATGATATAGACCCATATACATATACATATATATATATATATATATATATATATATATATATATATATATATATATATATATATATATATAAATTTATATATAAAATATATATATGTGTGTGTACATATACATATATACATGTATATATAAATATATATATATATATATATATATATATATATATATATATAAAAATATAAAAGAAGAAACAGAATGTGGTGCAAGCAAATGGTTCTACCAAACGATAAAAGCTAATAAAAGAAGACACAGAATGTGGTGCAAGCAAATGGTTCCACCAAGCGATAAAAGCCAATGTACTGAAAAATATAGTAGAACCAAACCACAGCCAGTATCCAGTTTCTTTTTGCTGAGTTGGTGGATGGTGTAATGGTTAAGGTGTGGGGTTTGATTCTCAGATGGGGTAATTGGCTAGGTTTAAAATGGCCCACAAGGGCAGTTAGCCTAGTATTGACCTATGAACCCCTATATATATATATATATATATATATATATATATATATATATATATATATATATATATATATATATATATATATATATATATACATACATGTCCCAAAATACCCATACAAACATATGCTGCTGATAGACCACCCACAACTGGGGCAGCATGCACAGTTGGATACAAAAGCAGCCATGACACTGACATCTGCCCCCCTCAGTCAAAATAAATAAGTGAACAGTACATAGGTTCATAGATTAGTACTAAGCTAACTGCCCTTGCGAGCCATTTTAAGCCTAGCCAATTATCCCTTGTGAGACTCAAACCCTGAAACTCGTGTTTGTAAGGCAAACACCTTAACCATTAGGCCACCCCCCCAACCTTTGTACACTGGTACAAAATCATGATAGGCCATACACAATGGCCAGACATACAACAATCTCTTAGCAAAACAAATAAAATGTCTGAACATAGCAAAGAAAAATACAACCAGCCAGTAATTCACTTATGTTTATTATACTCTGAGGTCTTGGCCAAACCCTTCAAGGAGTAAAACATCACCAAAAATACATGCCTTAATCACAAGAAGAAATTTAACACCTAATTACATAATTAAATGCACAGCCTCCAACGATACTCCTCATTTAACTTCCTATGAGATAAAGTATCACAGTTAATATTAATACATTGGGTCTGTACATAATAATTATCCTTTCATGAATGTTTCATCACACTGAGGAACAGACTTTTTCAAAAACAGTACCTTGGAACCCACTATTGTCCCCATGGTGAGATTTATTCAAATGTACAGTTATAGACCTGTCATATGTCTTATCAGTAATATGTCTCACATGTTCTAACAGCCTAGTTTTAAAATGTGTTACTGTCCCCCACATAAAATATGTTACAAGGGCATCTAAGAGCATTCTCTATACACCAACCTCTTAAATGTACAGACTTCAACATGTTTCCCAGCCTTTTCCCCAGCAGGAATCACAGCACTAAATACTGATAGACCAGTATACCTATTCACCTACTACTGTATGACATCTGGACAAAGCCTGACATAACTGGTGGACAGAGGCCCAAATACATGGCCATACTTATAATATTGCTGTTATACACTGGGAAAGTTGCTGGTATTACAGGGTTTATTGTAACATATCTTTTCTGAGGGATATAAAATCAGAATAACAAATGGATGTTACCATTTACATAATGCAATCACCAGAGTGTGCTACTGATTTGCCAAGGACAACATCTATCTGGGGAAGAGTCCATGCATAACAGGCTAACCTGTGGCCATTATGTGGATGGCCCTACAGTTGAGAGCTATGCAGAGACAGAACTTTGTCAGACTGAAACCTATGCAGAAGTAGGATGTGCAGACAAACCCTGTTAAATTAGCAGTATTCCAAACATATAACAGCAATACTCACATTCTGCCCCTAAGTCTTGAACCTTCTCCACCATTTAGTTGACTTGTCTCCACAAGTCTTGTTGTAAGAGGTAGTAGCTCATACAACTCTAGGATATCTTCCTCACAAATAAGGGAAGGGGCCAATACCCACATGGAGTACTTATTTATAGGAGTGTGCCATGACATTGGCTATTGGAAGAAGTACACATCTGCTCTGCACGCAATTAGCAAGTGGGGAAACCCCAATAGGTGCACAGGCCCTCACCTGGTCATGAACATCATCTACAAAAGCCATGCTGCTACCTATTCAAATCACTGCTATCCCTGTAGTGCACAGAGAGAGAGAGAGAGAGAGAGATAACAAATTAAACATAAAGTGGAAAAAGAGAAGAAAGAAAAATGGTAAGTGGAACAAGTAAGCAAGTAATTCAATGTAGTACTTGGCCTGTAATAATGGGAAATATGATTTGGAGGAATATATGTCCCAACAAGACTTTTTGTACTAATGTCCTGCTAAACAGCTGCTATGGCCATAGCATCTGGCCTCTTTTCAGTGGTAGAGATCACAGACATACCTCTCAACTGTAGAAATCTTCAAAGAATGTCCACATTTTACCATCATATTTTTTGTCTGTTCCTCCTGAAATCTGTACTTTTCTGACAAATAGCTGAGGATTGAAGTCATCAAGTAATGACAAATATTTGTGTTTAAGACTCCACATTGTTAAGAATATTCACCGTAATGCAAAATGTATCATTCTACAAACTTCCTAATTTTGTAATAAGAATATTTAAAGTCTGTCCCTATTTATTCCCCCATCATTTTAGGCTTTGTCCAGATGTGATGCTCTCAGAGGTTGTGAGGTAGGATCATAGCTCAGGAGCCTGACTCACCCTGGGAAAGGACAGCTCATATATGACAACCGCAGGGGTGTCTGTCAAACAGTTGTGACTGTGCCACTGCTAGGCCAGTTAATGGGATGTTTTCCATATCCATGTTATCTGTGATTATGAGTATGACATATGTTTCCCTTGTAAAGCTAAGAGACCTATAAAGGGCATGTGCATAGTAAAGTACTGTTGCAGACATATGTGTTGAACTGCATGTGATATATTGAATTAATAACATTCAACTGTACAGTGTACTGCTGGACAATAAGCACATTTGTGACTGATATATGTAGTCACATACACATATACCTGTGTTATGTCAGCCAAACGATTGACAGGTCTGTGAGCAATGACACTGTAACATAATAGCCTACTTATGACTGTTGGACATCTTCTGGGTTATCACAGTGATGTCAAACCCTACTGTGCAATCAACATGCTAATGTATGGTGCAGCTATATTAATACAGTATCAGTACTGATATCCCTTTTAACACCCATTTATGTGTGCCATTGTCCAGACATACTGCTGTAACAAGTTGAGAAGTATGATTGAGCAGCAAGACTGTGAATACAGTGTGCCATACTAACATAGAACAAAAATGTATACCAGGTATCCCCTGGGCACATGTATGTATGCATATGTTCAGCTGGAAAGCACAAATCTAATCACATGGGTTTCAAGCAGTCAGGTACATAGGTTGTACATGTTGCATATGTGTGTAATATCAGTGTCAGTGCATACAACAGACATAAATGTATACAGCTACTGGTTGTTGCATTGCCCTGACACTGATACGGGTACTAGAGTAGGCATGATTATCAGGTATTAATCAGAGACATGTCCACCTGTGTTATGACCCTCTGTCCATGCCTACCACTACCAGCTATATCAACACCTATATACAGTGGATATCACAAGTGCACACACCCCTATTGGAATGATAGGTTTGTGTGCTGTATGACAATCAGACAACAGAAGATCATTTCATAATGTTTCTCATCTTGAATGTGTCCCCTAACCTGTACAATTTCATTAAAATACAATCAAAGGTGTTTCTAGGAAGGTGAGAAACTATTGCCAAGTGAAGATGTGCCGTGATGTTAGAGTCTAGACCAAAACAGATGAATGCTGTAACCATCTCAAGAGGTGCATACACAACATATCAGTTTAAGGGTGTGCACACCCATTCAACTGGCATATTGTACTGAGCATTATTTCCATATGTTTTCACAGACCAGATTGCTATGTTTTCAATTGAATTGTAGAGGCTATAGATCACATTACAGGTGGGAATTGTTTTGAAATAAGTTACTGTGGTGTCATGTTCCAATTGCACAAATACCAGCCAGTATAACATGGGTGTGTACCCTTTATATCCACTGTAGCTATATGGGCACAGCAATACCTGACCTATATATCCAGCCTCCACCAATGTAGAGTAATCCCCTTTGGTGGACAGCAGCAATGCACAAATCACATTATAGGTTGCTACATTGGCTGTGCAGAGACACATAGGTGCAGGCAGCAACTTGGAATCAAGTCCACCTATATCTGAGCAGGCATGGAAGTTCACAGGTGACTTCCTTTAAGGCTGACTATGACTATAAATCAGACATATCCACACCACCAAGGACAATTGCAACTGTGTCTCCACATATGTTGTAAGTTTCAAAGGAAACAACTCAATTCAGCCTGTACTGGGGGCAAAGAACACCTCATACACACATGCTGTGGATATAGACAACCTGCATCACACAGGTTAGGTGGGATCATAGCCACCCTGTCAACCCCAGTTGTACAGGGGGATATGCACATCAACTACACTCCTCTCCTCAGCAGTGGTGAGCATGTACATATTGCCTACTGATGGTAACATGGGGCATAAAAACATCACTGTCTGCCTCCTACATAAACTCAGGCATGTGCTCACAGCTCCATCACACATGACAATCAAACACAGACCTGCCACCATCCACACACCATCCACATGGAAGATACCTGCTGTCAACCCTCTACACAGAAATGAATGGAGAATAGAGGATTATGCTATCAAGAGACCAACATTGGGGGGAATAAGATAGCTCAGGATAGGAGTGTAATGCAAGCTGCTATAGCTATGATAGCTTGGAGGGTTATGGTGTATTGTGGATTATTTGCAAGTAATATCCACTGTTGATTTGCATTGTGACCTTCTTCCTGTTTTTGCCTTCCAGGTAACATGCAAAGTGCTCGCCTACCAGCATTCTCTGTTGGGGAAACTGACATCATCACCCAATATGTGATTGTACATTATGCCCTGTTATTTGGACAGAGAGCAGAATATGTGCAGGAGAGGACCGCCCTGTGGAACAATGTGGTCCACAGGATAAATGATGCCGGCTTGCACAGCAGAACTTATGAGCATGTGCAGCATCGGGACACTGACCTCATCTGTCATGCCTGTCAATGGGCTGCTGCTGTAGCAAGGACCGGCTAGCCACAGGTGGGGGCCCAGCCATCTAGCCCCCACTGACACCCACCGAGGAGCTGCTCACCAAACTTGGGGCATACGCCCAACACACAAGCCATGAAGCTGAGGGAAGCATTGTGAAGGTGGGTTGCACACATACACTGGACGAGGAGCATGCAGGTTAGGGCCCAGTGGGGATTAGTACACTAATGTATCAGACATACATGTATCTGCATTGTATCTACATCCATGTGTCAGATCCAGTTGCAGTTGTGGATGGGATTTTCTAATGCACGGAGGTGCACATCTATGGTGAGGACAGGACATTGTGTATTATTGCAGTTAGTACTGTAGATGTACAGACATGCTGCATCCATCCTGCACCAAAGCCACATGTGACTCTGCTAACAATAACTCCCTCTCACAACTACTTAGGACCCTCTGGTCTGCATATGGGACAGCAGCCTGAAGCTGGTGAGTATGACATTGTTCTGTTGTTATCTGACAATACCCCAGGGATGTGAAGCACATGCAATTTACCATGCACACAACCATCAGTAATAGCTGTATTGCTTTATGTAATAGCTATATTACTTTTTGTGCATGTTCACTTGTACTGAGGTTAACTATATTGCATCACAGTGGTCATCACTGGGGCCTATCTGATGCGAATTAAACATTCCTGTAGCATACCTCACAACTTGTCAGTGCCAAGATGTCTGTACAGAGGCCAGCAAAATGGTCTGAAGAAATGGTCTAAGGTATGGACATGTGTGACACATTAGTGGTATACAGTGGATATAAACTGTGTACACACCCCTCTTAAGATGCAAGGTGTTCCTGTTACATACTAATTAGGACCAAAGCATGTCAGTCCTCACCTCTTCCAGCCATTAATGTGACCCATAACAGGAAAAGTTCACTTGTAAAACCAAGCATCTGGACTCATCTATTGCACCTACAAGGCTGGCCATCTGTGAGGGTGGCAGACGTCATATCAGCATAGTCAGGTATGATACCTCATGCTGCCATATGTGTCAGTACACTCACTGTGGCCTATTTGGCTACAATATCACATACATGGGCATTAAGTCACACAGACCAATTCCAACCATGTATATGTTGCAAACATATGGATATTCCAGACACATTTGTACAGAGGACTGTACAATGGTTTAACCTGCTGCATGTGAGGAAGATGCTGTCACCACACTATATAAAGTAATGGTGGCAGGAGGTGGTCACCGGCCATGTATGGTATACACATCTAAATGGTATAAGCCACACAAGATATGATCCTCACACACACACACAAACAGTTGCCAGCATTTGGATTGGAACTGCTGTCTATCTAGGTATTCCTACTGTAGTGCAATGCAATTATTAGATGCACCACAGAGCTTATACATTTCCCTTTATTCCAAAGGTACTTCTAAGGTGGATGACATCAAACTAAATTAGAGTGAAGGGAAGTGTAAAGAGTAGTACACAGGTCAAATATGGTATAAGCCAGATAGTACATGATTCACACACACACACACACACACACACACACACACACACACACACACACACACACACACACACTTGGCAGCATTGAGATTAGAATACCTACCTACCTAGGTATTCCTACTATAGTGCTACACAGTTATCAGATGTGCCACAGAGCTTATACATGTCCATCTATTATAAAGGTACTTCTAAATTGGAGTGAAGGGAGGTGTACACAAGAAGTGAAGGATAGTACACAGGTCAAAAATGATTTAAGCCAGACAGTACATGACTCACACACACACACTTCCTAGTATTGGGATTAAAACTCCTACCTATCTAGGTATGGCTATTGTAGTGGTACACAGTTACCGCATGTGTTACAGAGCTTACTGAATGTTCACATGGCCAAAGCTGCTGATAACTGCACAACTGTGGTAAAGTATTACAGGTGGCAGACAGTCTGCTTTCTGTTCCACCTGTACATCATGCTAGTTCTTTGTGTCTTACACTTCAACTAGCATTATGGCTTGGCACTTCACCAGGTTATTGTATCAAGACATGTGGCACACCTGGGAGCCGTCAGCAGTACTAGTTCATCACAGTTGTAGCCCCAGCGCTCACTAGTTATGTCCACCCCTCCTGGTATGTTTGAAGGGCAGTTATCTATGCTTTCACCCATTAACCTGGTGCACTTGTCCATTCTGAGGCACTGTTACAACTGCCTCATGTACACAGACAACCCTCCCCTCTAAACTCTACTCAGACCTGTAAGGGGTACCCATATAGCACCCAATGTGGACATATCCACTCTCCAGCAAAAACTGGACTAGCAGGTGAAGAGGATAAGATCAACACCTGTACTACACCATGTGAAGCACGTAGCTCACCATGACACCCACTTTGACAGCCATGACATACAGTGAAAGCCACACACCCACCTTCCCAGAGGCACTCAATGGACATTTACCCAAACAGCACAGACCAGCAAGGCAGACACCCACTCAGACACCGCGGCATAGCACATGCCAAGGGACACATATTTAACCTACACAGTGTGCCCCTCAACCTAAGCTCCTAAGTCTAACCACCTTGCACAATACATCGATCATGGGTAACTCAGTACTGAGGCACACACATATCCCGCTTACTAAGTTGAATATGGAGCAGGTAACAGCCAAATATCTATCACATGCCAGCATCCAACACATGACACAGCCAGTCATGGCACTCCACAACAACTACGAGTATCACTCTGTATTCATGTGGGTGTGAATGACTTGGGACACACCTCCCTGGACTACATAACAGGAGACATGGTTGAATGCTCTGATTATGTGGTCCAGGCAGGTGAGACAGTAGCACTGGGCAGTGTACCACTGGTCACCCAGAATGATGCTGTGGTACTATCAACAGATTGACTGCAACATTGGCTTATGTGTTTTGTGTCATTCTCAGGGGATTCAGCACCTCTCTGCTTGGGATGACATGATTGACAGAACCCAATGACTTTCCACAGATGTCCTACATCTGTCACCACTGGGTTTCCAGGTACTGGCTATGTGTCTTGACAGCCCTATGATGCCTTATTAGCAGTGTTCCTAATGTTATTACCACCATAACAGCTAGACATGTATGCAATCTGAGGGTCATGCTGCTCAACAGTAGACATCTAACTGTCAGGATGCAGTCACTCATAGCAGTCGTTGGAGTGGAGGACACGTGTCTGCTGTAATGGAGAGGTGGTTCACAGCAGCAGACAGCAGACCTGCAGTATCAGGCTATGATGCATTCCACAGCTGTCAGCCCCAAACATGGACCACACCACACCTCCACAGGTAGTATCTCCATATTCATTATGGCTAGGAATACCTCCAGACTAGTATCCAGCATAATGCATTGAAGATACTTCTGGTACAACTGTCTTGGGGTAATAGTGCAATCCAGACCATAGCCTGCTATGGGTCCACATCTATGTCCCTAGACTGTCAATGCACATTCCTCAATACCCTGCCATCTATGATGGTCCAAAGCAACATTGACATAGTATGAGTCTTCAACTACCCCTCCATCACCTGGGCAAAGTAGCCAAGTACCAGTACAGTGGCCTAACACTTCTGGGATTCATCATTTCCAATGCCCTGGACCAACTCATAATGACCCCCAGTAGAGGATGCAACAACCTTGACCTGTGTTGACTACTTAAATATGGAAGTGTTGCTCATCCACAGATGCCAATCCCTGCATGGTGAGATCCACAAAGGCTGCAATCAACATGGAACTCAACATGTCAGCCACACCCCCCACAAAGGTAACCACCTTGCAAAACGTCTCCAAAGCTGACTTTGCAGCCATGAAAACTGGGGTGGAGGTCTTCACTGCACCCATGGCAATGGGAAATAGCTGCATGACTGTGGAATCATACACATATGCACTGTACAAACAGGTATTTGAATGCATAGTACTAGCCAGAGCCAACAGAACCCAGGCACTGTCCTCCAAGCACTGGGACATAATGTGATGGTCCCCTGCCATTATTAAAGTGTACAACAGAAGGAGGACACTGTTGCAGAGAAAGGTGGTATCCCATGACTGTTGAACTCCCTTATTAGCCCCATACACAACTTTGAATCCCTCATGGAATCTCGTACAGGTATCTATGATGGCAGACATGCAGCAGACACTGATGACAGTCACAACAGCCTTTGATAGTTATATCAACAACCTCCACAGCATTAAACACAAGTGCTGTGAGTTACTGCACAATGCTAACACCTATCCTGAGACAAGAGGTATTGGCCACAGTCTTGGCAACACATTCAGTGCCAGCTTTGCCCATCTCTCCCCCCAAAAGTGAAATGCTGAGTGAATGTGTTCTCACATGTTGTATCCCATTTCCATTCCAGGCCTCTGTGTGTCACCAGGATGTAGCCCTGCAGCAAGACCACAAGTTATGGCAGTGTGGTAACACATCCATAATGTCATAGGCAGGGTACAGTATGTGCACAGAAATCCCCGGTCTGTGATACAGTGATTGCATATGCCTCACATATTATAGGGCTGAGGGTTATACATAGGTATATGTTGATTTACAACATCTGTTGTAGAATGGAGAATGGTACATGTTGTGGTTTGGACACACCTCCAATTGCTAATGACCACAGCCACAGGGGATATTCATCAACACGTACGCACGCATGCACACACACACACACACACACACACACACACACACACACACACACACACACACACACACACACACACACACACACACACACACACACACACACAGTTGAATATTTCTCTAAGGTTATTTGCCTGCAGTTTTCTAGACACCTTCTCGTTTATTTCTTCATCTTTTCTGTCTCCGTTATTGTATCTGGATATTTTGTTTGTTTATTTGCAATTCGTTAACTGGTAGGTGGGCTGATCAGTTGACTTTCTTCAACCATGGGCTGCACTCAGTAAAGCAACAATCTCAGAGTTTACATATTTACAATTATACAGATTAACATAATGTACATTAAAACAAATAAACTTATAAACAGTTATAAAAAATGCTATTATTGTTATTAACATTTTACTTCCAACTCACTCCAACCTCAACTATTACAAAGCATCTGCTAAAATTAAAAAAAATAACCCCAGCAGCTGACAACCTACCAACAGAATACCTCACAATTGTAGCAGATGCCTTTTTGGCCACTCTATCAGTGAAAGCTACATACACTCTGGAAAAAATCATATACAATACCACTACATAAAGGAGGAACATCTATAGAGTTCTCAAACTACAGACCCATAGCTATCCTATCACCACTACGTAAAATTATTTAGAAATGTATACACCTCCAGCAAATGGTCTACTTAGCCACAAACAATTTTATCACAGATACACAACATGGACTAAGAGGCAAACACAATACCACCACTGCTCTTGTCAGTTTCACAAACATCATAAGCCTCATGAATGCAACTAGGAACAAGGGTCATTTAGTTTCTTCTTTCTTCCTGCATCTGTCTGAGGTAGTTGATATGGTTCCACACCAAAAACTGTTTGAATAACTATCTTGCCTAAATCTTTCCCAGCCAGCAATATCCTTGTTCTATGGTAACTTTCCAGATGGGAAACAGGCAATCAAGTAACAACAAACATACCCCTTCCTCCTACCTGTCTCCATAGGTGTACCTCAAGGATCAGTCTAAGGCTACCCTATTGTCAAGGCAGGGTAGAGTATGTGCACAGAAATCCCCAGTTTGTAACACAGTGATTGCATAAGCCTTACAGATTATAGGGCTGAGGGTTGTACATAGGTATATGTTGATTTACAACATCTGTTGTAGAATGGAGAATGGTACGTGTTGTGGTTTGGACACACCTCCAGTTGTTAATAACCACAGCCACAGGGGATATTCATCATCCAAACACACTGAGATTACTATTCACACACACACACACACACACACACACACACACACACACACACACACACACACTTGGAAGTACTGTGATCCATAGGGCCATTGCTTCATAGGTGTGTAGTAGGTGGATGGGCCTGAAGGCTCTACAAGGCTAGCCCAAGGGAATACCCCGGCAAAAGGCCACATGAAAATAATCCCCAGTGTGGCTCAGGAGTAGTCACTGGAGTGGTCCCCAAGGTGGGTATTGTATTCCCCATCCACTCATCCAGATTTCTATTGTGGGTGGCCAGTGATGTGCTCTGCTTTACATGCATGTGATTTATGTTCCATAATATGGACAGTGTCTGAGTTGTGCACATGTCCCACATGCATATTCTTTGAAGTGTGGAAGTGTGCTTAAGGTCTCTGGGGCATGTTGTGTGGACAGATTGGGATCTTCAGAAGTAGCATTCCTGACCTCATTTGGTGAGACCTGGCTATTTAACTGAGGAAGTGAATGCATCTACATAGACAGTATGATACGGGGATTCATTGTAGTTATTGGTGTCTGTCCTTACAGGGCATGTGTAAAAGGCATGGTATTCCCTTTGTGGGGTATGTTTGCAGACTCTACAGTTGTTGCAGGTGTCCAGTGGGGAACATGGCAAAAGGGCCACTGTACACATTGATTGGGCTAAAGAGTGGATGGAACAGGGTGCCATGTCCTTTTACTTGCTGGATAACACACAGTCAAAAGATGTAACACATCAAAGTGCTTTCTGATGTCAGTGGCACTGTTGTGGTCAACAGGCATATAGTCCACTGCAATCACATCATGGGTACTATCTATGAGGCAATTTGCAGAACTACTGATATAGTGGTTGCTGCCTAGCCAAGTGTGTTTGTGTATGATTCGTGGGTGGAGAGTGGTCTCTGAGTATTAGAAGGGTTGCCTACATTGTTAACTAATCTATACTGTCACATAGTCATTGCACATGGCACTACACATTTAGGGCTGTGGATTGTCTACACCAACGACTATGGTGTTTGACAACTGTTGGCCTTGTAATGTGGACATTGGGACATATACTAGGTCTTCAGTATAATAATTTAGCAAAACCCAGCCCCTAATGGATCCTGTTATTACACAATCACACCAACACCCACACAGGATACTGATGACAGACACAAGGATACTGATCACACACACACACACACACACACACACACACACACACACACACACACACACACACACACACACACACAAGGAACATGAGGTTGAAACCTGCATCTAACTATGCTTTCGGACCATTATGGTTACACATTTACCACACACACCACTTACCCTATATGGTTTAGGGTTGCCAACAGGTACTACTTTGGTGAATAATATCTGCAGGACTACTAAAGTCAGGCACTGAGAAGTGTACTGGGTGTAAATGGGGCCAAAATCTTTAAGGTACAGACATACATATGTGTACACGCACACAAACACTTGCTAAATTTTTATGCATTTATCACATGAACCACATGAATTACATGTAGAATGTTGTCCAAACATACCTCTAAGGTGAGTGACATCAGCAGCAGTGCTAAAGGAGAGGTAAGATAAGTGTAGTAAGTGTGAATGGCCACAAAATCAAGTCTCTACTAAGACACACACACACTTTCACACAAGCACACATATTTTCACAGTTGCCAGGACTGGGATTAAAACTCTTACCTAACTAGTTTGCTACACAATGCTACCACACAGTTATCACAAGCGCCACAAAGCTTACATATTGGGGAGCTGTCCAAAAGTATCTTTGATGGTGAGTGACATCAGCAACAGTGCTAAAGGAAAGGTAAGGAAAGTTTAGTGAGTGTTAATGGCCTCAACCATTTTCATCTAGAAACACACACACACACACACACACACACACACACACACACACACACACACACACACATTCACACACAACTTTACATTTGACAGGACTGTGATTACAACTGCTACATGGATACTTATTTGTACTGTAGTGTTACACAGTTATCACAAGCACTGAGACTATAGGGTTGAGGGCTAACAAAAGGAATTTCTACAGTGAATGACATCAGCACATCATGTGATATATGCCAATGGGATGTGTACTGAGTGTGAAAGGTCTTATAATGGGATTCTCTCTGTCACTGTCTGTCTTTCTCTTCCCCATGTCTCTGTGTGTGTATGTTTGACATATTATATTATGTTGGCCTTAGATATGTGTGAGTATTCCTATCCAGTGTGTGTGTGTGTGTGTGTGTGTGTGTGTGTGTGTGTGTGTGTGTGTGTGTGTGTGAAGTATAAATGGTGTACAATTTGGTGTGTGTGCACAAACATCTGCGAATAACAGATATCTGTAGTCCAGTGTGTTGTCAGACATGGGCTTCATTTCTCTGTGTGTAGGAGCATGCCCAGTATGACCTTCTATATTGAGTGTATGCATCCATTCCAGGGAGAGTTGGCCTCCAGTTCACGGTTTTGTGTTCTACAGCTACATCTTGTAAACTGTTTCTGGAGGATATCTGTGGATAGGTTGCCAATATGGAGACACAATGGGCATAACATACGGGGATACTGTAACTATTGCTGTCTGTGCTGCTTGTATAACTTGATTGTTTGTAGCATAGATTTTCTGACATATGTACTGTTTTACACTGTGATGTATCATGTCATCAGCTACTGACAGTTATCATTCTTTGCTCACAGTTATTTACCAGGGAAATACAAGATGATTGAATCTGAGACCAATATTCTGAGGCATATAGACTACACATTCTGGCACACCCCTGCCATTGTGGAGGGGTAGCTACAGACAATAGACTGCTGGTTCTATGTAAATGGTCCAGCACCTTGTTAATATGCTGGCTGGGGATCCCCTCATTGTGCTTTTCTCATCTTCACTGAATGGCCATATCCTGCTGGGGCCATACTTCTCAGCTGTACAGATACACCCAGGTTATCCAGAGGCAGAACTCGTATATCTGATCAGTTTACCTTCACATTGTGGTTTACAAGCAGTTTTGTGGCTACTCATTCATGGGTTTGCAGTCAGGGGTAGTATGGGCGGACAATAGAGTTTCAGACTTCACATACTCCGTGACATCCATGCTTCTACACCCCTCCCCCTGTTATTCTCTCTTCTTCTTAACATTATGTAAGCAATATCTCAGAAGTATCCCTACAGATGGACCTTTATCCCAGTAGTATTTATGGCCTGGTCCACAGTCCTTGCAGTAGGACATGTGGAGGCATGCTACTGGCATTTGTCAACATGGCCTTGCATTTGTTTTCTGTGCTAGGTTGTTAGGTAGCACCTCCTGACTTTTCATACATTGGCACTATGGCTGAGACATGGGCCTTTGCTAGAGGACTGTAGGCCATTTGAGAGTGCTGCAGGCCATCTGTAGCAGGCCAGTGCATTCTGTCAGTCATATGTTCCCAGGCTGCAAGACAGTGGATTATCCTGGGGTGATAGTCGTGAGTGGTTGAGCTGTTCCTGTCAATCCTTCCTGTTCATACTGATCCACTAGTCTGGATGTGGTCGGGTTGCAGCTTACAGCTAGGGACACACCTGCATTGGATACCTATTCAACATGCAGCAACATGTATGTATTCCCATACAGAGATGGGTTCATGCTGTACTCATTCCCTACAGCAAGGATATGACCTGTGATAAACCTGTGGCTAATGGTGGGGTGAGCTGGGTGCATGTGTGATCTGGAAGATACTTGCACCTGACTCACAAATATACCTGGGACATTCCTCTTATGTTGGCTTGTGTGTGGACATGGGCAGCTTGTCATCACTTCATAACTGTGCCTTTTGTGGTCTGCCAGTGATTGGCCTGACTACCAGTATTCCATACTAGAGGGACAACTAATGTGATACCAACCTCTATGTATAATTCCAAACTTGTGTGAAATTGACAGTTATTTTATATGCACTCTGTGTAGGTTACTTCCACCTGTGTACTGTTTCTATGTATGGGCTCCCATTCATGGCAGGTCCAGCTTTCCGATGGTGACAGATATTGACATCTGGACAGTGAGTATGTACAACTGCTGACATGGGTGTAACTGAGAAGCAGTGTGGTTGGCACTGCAGTTGTTGAAACATGGCCCTGTCGTTCACTGTACTGTACCTAGGCCACTGAGACACAACCATCCAGGCCCACATGCTGACTACTTCCAGGCAATATTAAACATACAACAAACTTACCACACTGACCCCCGCATATTGTACACATGCAACAATGTAGATTGGGACAGCTCTGGCAATCTGTGCTCCAGTGATATTACTCCTCAAACTTACATGTTACTGCATTTCTATATGGGATTGTCGGGGGGGGGTGCACACCTGCAGACTTTAAACATTTGCAATGACTGTACTGGTATTTCATCTACACCTGTCCTGCTGGGTGAGGCTGGTGGTGGGTATGTGACTGTGACCCTCACTGACATCCATGTGTGTGACCTATTGACACCCACAGTTATTTGAGCCATCACATGTACTGCAATGGAGGTTGTCACCTTGTGTAGTGCTGCCTTGTATGTTGACACCAGTATTTGTTATGAACTTCCTGCTGTCCCATATAGTTGTCTGCTGCTATCCCATTCAGCCACCCAATTCCCTTGCATGCTTGCATCCATATCATACATGCAGGTATGAGAACATACTACTCCATTCAGTAATTGATAGGAAGAGTGATTTACCTTGTTGCTGAGCCGGTATTGAGGACGGTGCTTGAAGGCTGACTATGTTGGATGCACATAGTACACTTCCTATACATGGTAAAGCTCAGGTAGTGTCATGTTTGGCATCCCTTTTACTGTATGTGTAAGTCAGAGAGAGGTATCAGTCCCTGGGTACCTACAGTGTCAGTGTGTGTGTGTGCTGTGCATTGCCTCTTTGCCATGGCATGGGCATACTGGACCCAACTCCTTCTGCCTACAGAGGCAGGCTCAGGATGCTCCTCCTCCGAGTCCCTCTGTGCCTGTGCTGGCCTTGGCAATTGTGGGGGCTTTGTGGCCCTGCCCCATGCTGTTCCTGCTGCAGCTGTTTCCTCAGGATCATATTGTGTACCATGACACATACTATGAACATTTGTGTACATGTAGCTGGAGAGTACTGCAAGGCTCCATCGGATATGTCAAGGCAGCAGAACTGTGACTTAAACATCCCAAACACATGCTCTGCAATGATCCTGGTTTGTGTGTGTGCCTCATTATGGTGTTCTTATTCAGATGTGTGTGCATTTCTGATGGGTATCATCAGCCACGGCTCCAGTGCATAGCCAGCATCCCCCACTAGATGGACAAATGGGATGCCCCCCCCAGCAAATTCCTGATACAGATGTAAGTAATGCCAGATGTGGGAGTCGTGATAGCTTCCAGGGCTGCCAGCACACAGATTCATGATAATGCCCTGGGCATCGCACATGACCTGGCAGTTGATGGAGGGGAAGCCCTTGTGGTTTATGTAGACCCTACTCCACTCGCCGGGTGGTGCTTTCATATGGATGTTCATGCAGTCTATAGCACCAACTACCTCAGGGTATTCTGCTGGTAGAAGAGACACATATTTCTGGTCAACACCTCATGAGCAGTGGGGAAATATATGTGCTCATTGACATGTGCTGTCATGGCATACAGGAATTGGTGGAGTACCCTGGATGCTAATGCCTGTGAGACCTCCATGATATCCCCAGTTGGTCTTTGGAAGGTATCTGTGGCTAGTATCCTTAAGCCTACACATACCTTGGTATCCACTGGGATGGGCTCCCCTCTATTAGTTCTCTGTGTGAGGCGGGGCTGGCACAGCTCAACGATTTGCTGTAGAATGTCCCTGTCCACCCTATAGTGCTCTACTATCTCCAGCTCATGTAGGTCCTCGTAGGTTACCCTGGGTCTGTACACTCTTCTCCTCCTCCTTACTGTGGGTCAGTTGTCAGCATTCTCCTCCTCACCACCCTCAGTCTGTAGCATATATTGATGGAGTAAAGCAGCAGCAGCCTCTAACATTTTTAGTTAGTTTTGCTAGTTAAAAATCCCCTGTCTGTGTACACTGGTGGTGTAGAGTTTAGTTTATAGCAGTTTGCTGGGCTGCTGCATGTGTAATTGGCTGATTCTGATACATTCCACATGCCAGCTATGCTAGTTGTTCTTGATTGCCTTCCTACTGCTGTTTCCCCTACATCCCATCTGAAAGGTGTTTGCATAGTTTATAGTAGTGTGCTGGGCTGCTGCATGTGGATTTGGCTGATTCTGATACATTCCACCTGCCAGCTATGCTAGTTCTCCTTGATTGCCTTCCTACTGCTGTTTTCCCTTCCCAGTTCCTCCCTATTTAAGCCCCGAGGTGCACTGTGCATACCCATTGCTGAAATGTAAACAGTGCTGCCACTTCCTCTTTTTTTTTTTTTTCTTTGTTTAAATCCCAGTGTGTTGCATGCACACCCATTTAGGCTGTGTCATACTGCTCAGGCACATCTGACACACCCCCTTTCTTAGCTGTGCTTAGCTAAAGACAAACATGGGTCACAGTGCTCCAATGACCTTACAGCAAGCATGACACACCCCCTTATGAAGTCATTCAGCTCTTACACTTGCAATGTTGTATTCTTGCACCTACAAGGTTAGGTACGAGCTGACACTTTGAAGAAATATGTGATTCAGTATAATTCCCCTCATTTGCATACCCCAGTGTGTAGGTCATTAGTTACTGCACTAACACAGACCCTTTCCCCTTGGCAACCAGTGCTCCCTGGTATTGTTTATATTCTGCATGCCATTGACTACAATGGCAAAATGCAGAATTAACCTAAAAAGTACTTTTCTCATTTTTTTTTTATTTTCGGCACGTTTGCGCGCTGCTGCTCTATGCTTAAACGGCCAAGATCGGCAAAAAAAAAGTTTAATTTTCATAATAATTAATCACCTTTCAATGCCTCTGGCCTTATATTTGGCCATTGGCATGTCTATTGTACATAATACATGCTTTTGCATGAGCTGTCATGCCTCCGTTTTGTCAGTTGCAGAAATGTACTCAGTTATTTTCTGAATACATTTCTGCACTGACACTGTTCTAGCATGGCTACCTGGCAACTTGGTGGATCTCAAAATCACCTAATTTGCATGGTTTTCACCAGCAAATGAGGTGATTTACATACTTGCTGGTTTTCCTTGCTAGAATAGTGTAGAGCCGCTTGTGCACATGAAAACAGCACTATCCTGGATCACTCGGAGGCCATTTTCCATGCAGAAGCTTCTACGCTGTTCCTGCACAGAAATTTTGGCTTCTTGAATCCCGGGGATAGACTTCTTCATCTGAACTAACTGACCTAAAAACATCGTAGAAACTAAGCAAGCAGTTAAGATCTTCTTCCTAGCACATGCTTAGATTTTCCTATAGGTTGAATAAGTTAATGATAAATTGCCATGGAGCTATTTAGCTTCCCTGTGGAATAAACTAGCAAGACCAGTGAGACGCATGCTTAGTTTTTATGAATTCAGAATATAGTAATGATACTCCTGGCTCAACAGAAAGTTGCACAGTACAGGGTGAACCAAAATAAATTGAACTGCAGTACATCAGTGCTATCCAGTTTTATAATCCTGATATTTACCTGTACAAAAGGAAACATATATATGTGTGTATATATATATATATATATATATATATATATATATATATATAGAGAGAGAGAGAGAGAGACAGAAATTTAAATATTTAAATTTAAATATAGATATATGTTCATATATAGCTCTATAGATCTGCACATACATATCTATTTATATCAGAGGTGCTGGAAGTTGCTGAAAGCTGGGGGCAGAGGATGAGAGGGGTTTTTGGTGATTTAAAAAGGGCAATTTTTTAAAACTATTTACTACCACAACATAGGTTCACCTGGAGGACATTTTAAGCTTAACCAAGTTTCCTTTTGGTGCTTGAATTAATATTTCCTGTTTGGTCTTACCTATCCCATGGCTGATAATTGCATATTATCCCTAGTGAGAATAACTGTGATCATACTGTAGTTAATTTGAAGGGACCCATGTAAGGGATGCAGCATTTAGGAACTGCCTCTATCCATTAGTGGCAGGAGGGGCAATCCTGCAGTATGTTTTCTTTTACCCATCCTTAGATCCAAGTTGCATTTGAATATGGACAGGGATGAGTTTTGTTTTACTTGAATAGATAGTCTGTTTTGGAACAGTGGTAGCCTTTGTGATATATATCCATCTCTCCACAACATTCAGTTTAGATACATGGACTGAGTATTTCTGATGTCATTTGATTTGCTGATGTTCAGTAGGTCCGTCAGTATTAGGTCAGAGGATGCCTTGTATGCCAGACACAGGTCAGATCTAAGCACTCTGTAGGATACTGAGTATAGTGATAAATCTTTGAGGTGGTCCGCGCAAGACCTGTTGTTTAGGACTTGTATCCTTTTAGTAAGGTATCTCTGTGGGTATTACAATTGTTGCATGGGTCTGGACAGAAACATACCAAAGTGGGCATTATACAAAATGATTGATCTAATGAGGGCTTTGTAAAGGGGAACAATAACATCTCTAGATCTAGTTGCAATAAATTTGTTTATAAGCTGTGCAATATAGAAAGACTCTATGACTCTGGGCACATGTTGGTCAAAAGTTAGATCACTGTACACACAAGTTCCCAAATGTCAAACAACTGGGTCAGTTCTCTGGGGTTATTGTCAATTTGTCAGTTCCCTGGAGTAGATGAATTCCCAAAGGATACAATATTGTATTTTTGGAGTTTAGTTTCAATTCATGATTTTGGCACCAGTTATTGTTTGGGACAAAGGCAGGGTAATAGAGTGGGCCCCTCAGAACAGCCCCACCTGCAGCAAGCTCCTACCGCTCCAGCAGCAGCCCCCTCCCCAGTCACTCCAGTGTTCCATTACTTGGCTATATTGCCTCATTTACCATAAACACTGTTCAAACCTGTCAGCGTGCATATTGTTTTCTTATTTACTTCTACAATTATTATAGATATTGAAATTAAAACAGGACAGACATTGATAGCCATTTGCTAAACAAACTAAACAGTCTTGCAATGAAAACAGACTTAGCATGAACAGTAAACTTCTCTGCCATTGAAACTCACATTCATTAAAATGGCATGAAAACCCACATTCATTTTGCATCTGGCAAGTGCAGGATTAAGCTTACATCTGGGCTGTTTTCAAACCATAGGCTCCTTACACATTTTTAGGGCCATGCATACGTGTATGCATTCTTTGATTCATATTCGTGATTGTGTTAAATTATGTTCCTTGTATAATACAGCACACTTGTTGGAGTGTGTTTTAAATCTATTGTTTTGAACATTTTTCCAGTAAGCAATGAAACAAAATTTGTCAACCAATAATGACAAAACTGCCCAATTCAGAACATTGCCATCATAAAAGTCTACTCAAACTTCTGTCATTACAATCCACCAATATCAGTAAATATGCACAATCTCTGCAGAAGTGAAAGTTAACTAAATAACTCCACATTAAAGGGATCTGTAACTAATGAAGAGGTTGCTACTAGCAAACAACTTTATATTTCATTGTTTCATCTACAAGTAAAGTGTGAGTTGCCCTTGAAGAGTTGCCTATGTTACATTACAAAACTGATAAGCTACTATTATTGCAATAGAGAATGGATTGCAAACTGAAAACAGGCTGATAGTTACTAGGCAACTCCACCGAAGGAGGACAGTCACACAGGACTGCAGCATCCACTTCCTTTAAAGTATAGCACAGTAAAGTAGCAGCAATTCATCTCTACACTGTGGGAGTAGAACCCACAGCTTTTTGAATTAAATGCAAGTACACTACCTGTAGCGCTACTAAAAATGCGAACAGACTGGGCATAGTCAGCACTAAACTTCTCTTCCCTTGAACCTCTGATCTCCTTGTAAAATCCACTTGACAGTCAACTAAATCTCTCAACTTTGCAGCACAAGAAATCTGGAAAAAGCCAATTTTCTTTTCGTGGGGGGGGGGGGGCAAAAGCCCACAACCAGCGACACATTTTAAACATTGCTTGTATAATCTTAGAAAGTTGAAAGAATAAAGTGTTTTGTGTTACCATGTGTTTCATGAATGAGAGGAAGACTGAAACTTAAATGGCTACCATTATTTAATGAATTCAGTTCTCACTGAATTGTCAGAAAACCACAAATTTTAAGAGGACCAGATCAAAAATATTAGCCAAATATTCTGTGACAATCTGGACAGTTGAAAGCTATGGACTCAACTCCTTGAATCACAAGTGGTAGTATGGGTAGAGAATTCAAGCTCTTGTTCCTAAGATACAGGGTTTGAGCCTGAGTAACAGTAACCACCAGGTATACCTTACTGGGGCATTTCACATACACACACACACACACACACACACACACACACACACACACACACACACACACACGATCAGCAAAGCAACCCCCTATCAGCAAAACAAACCCCCCCCAAAGCAATCATCGGTAAAACACTTGGGCAACAACCTCCCCAGCAATGATTAGCAAAAAAAATAACAAAAACCCCACACACAGTGGAATGAACACCCCCCCAGCAATGATCAACAAAACACTTGGGCACTAACCCCCCCCCCCCCAGCAATGATCAGCAAAACAACATACCCATACACACACACTGGAGCGATCAGCAAAACAACCCTTCCAGCAAAAATCAGCAAAACACACAATAGAATGATCAGCAAAACAGCCCCCCCCCCCAGCAATGGAATGCTTGGGTAGCAATAACAAATGTGATTGGGCAGCAGAAGCTGATGTAATCAAACTAATCACGAGCAAAAACACCACTGGGCAGCACCCATACCTGGAAGCAGCAGCATATTGAGCAGAAAACTCTCACATTTTAAAATTGCGCTGGTAGATGGACAGGAATATATGCACAGATGTACGGGACCATCCTAAAGAAGGACTCATGGGTCCCCCTTAAAGAAGACGTTGCTACAATGGTTAGACCTGTAAAAGTTGGGGTGGGCGCTCCCTCCCCCTCGCTCTATGGTTTAGGTGCTCATGATCTATATATATATATATATATATATATATATATATATATATATATATATATATATATATATATATATATATATATATATATATATATATATATATAGATATATATATATCTACAGACAGAGATATAAATATAGATATGTGGATGCATGTCACATGATCTAATGCACATTTTTTCAAACTGACTGAGCTGCAGCAGAACCAACAAAATAATGCTTTTGCTTGAGAAGTGCTGGTGGGTTATTATTGGAAATCACAGTCCAGTACAGTAGGGAAAAAAGAGTTTGCCCTGTCCACATGTTGTGCAATCACAGTATTGTTAGTTAAAATATATAAGTAGCTGGGGATATGGAGGTACACTGGGGATTACCCCTTGGAAAAATGCTTGTTTTTAGTAGTTGTATTAGGAAGACATTTTTTTTCCAATTTTGTGAGTTCATGCACCAAGAAAAAACCTCAGCTAATACAAATTTCAGACATAATATATATATATATATATATATATATATATATATATATATATATATATATTTGCAAGCCTCCCTGCACCCCCTATGTGGGGGGGGGGCTGTGCCTCCCACACTCCATGATAATCGTATATATTTACTCCAAGATTACACATTCCCAGGGAAAGAGAATATTCCCCTTCCCAGGTATTGTCAGTCTGGTGCACTTGTAAACCATCTGCATTTGTTGACCAAATCTGGTTAAATAAATAGATGTTGACTACCCAGCATTTCACCCAAATGCCGATTTCCATACACATATATATACATATATACAGTATATACATGCATACACACACACAATTGTATTTCATTTGATCTAATCACATTTCATTGAAAAGAAAAAAAAAACTTTGCTCAAACTCGCATTTCACTGAAAACACAAATTGTCAAAATCACATTTCAAAGAAATGTTCATACACACTAAATATACACCCAAAAGCTTTTTTGAGAGGAGTGAGCAAGCCCCTCCATAACCCCAATATGGGGTGTTTGCCCTCATCCACCTTACACATATATAGTTACTCCAAAGTTTCACATCCATGAAGAAAGGAGACAGTTCCTCGCACATTGAATCACTACTGCTGAACAGACACAAAGTCATTGACAGCGAGGTACAACATAGTACTGGACTTTAACAAGGTAAATATACTGATCAGTGCTAATTAGCTTTGTAATTCCAATCATCCAGAACCACAGAAGCAGCAATTTTCTATAGACTTACACACTTTTCTATCAAATCTGATAGAGTGATTTTGTGGTTTTAATTAAATCTGCTTCCAGTTAATGATGTCAGTGCTTTTTTTTGATGAACTATAATTAAATCAAATGAGACATCTACATCTATAGCCATATTCATATCTACATCTATATCCATATATATATATATATATATATATATATATATATATATATATATATATATATATCCATATCTATATCTACATCCATATCTATATCTACATTTATATCCATATATATATATATATATATATATATATATATATATATATATATATATATATATCTATATCTATATCTATATCTATATCCATATCCATATCTATATCTATATATATATCTATATATATATATATATATATATATATATATATATATATATATATATATATATATATATATATATATATATATATATATATATATATATATATATATATATATATATATATATATATATATATATATATATATATATATATATATATATATATATATATATCCATATCTATATCTACATCTATATCCATATCTACATCTCTATCCATATCTATATTTATATTTATATCCATATCTATATGCATAACTATATCCATATCTATATCTATATCTGTATCTGTATCTGTATCTAATCTATAGTTATATCCATATATTTATCTATATCTCTATCGATAGCTATATCTATATCTATATCAATATATATCTATATCTATATCTATAGCTATATTCATATATATATATATATCTACATCTACATCTAC